>NC_087401.1:1722392-1794892 GCF_031307605.1 Tribolium castaneum | reverse complement strand
GCGATTTTCATTACACCATTTCACTACTGCGTTAATATTGTTCTGTAAAGTGAGGCAGTCCTCTATAGATTTTATTTCTGTGTAAATTTTAAGATCATCGGCAAAGAGAAGTTTAGCGCATGTTGATAAAGAACCACATATATCATTAATGAAAAGCAAAAATAATAAGGGTCCAAGATTGGAACCTTGCGGCACACCCGAAGTTGCAACGTAACTATCCGAAATGTAGTTACGATATTTAACCCTTTGCTCTCGATTAGCAAGATAAGATTTTATTAGGGATAGCAAAGAACCGGAGAAACCATACTGATCAAGTTTTAACAATAACAGATGATGATCAATTTGATCAAATGCTTTTTTGAAGTCCATATAAATGACATCAACCTGACCTTTTCTGTCCAAAGCGTCAGATATGAACTGAGTAAAACAGGCTAGATTTGTAACAGTTGATCTTTTTTCAACAAATCCATGCTGCGAAGGTGATATAAATCTTTTTACAGAAGAGTAGATGCGGTCGTAAATAATTGACTCAAAAACTTTCGAGAAATTACACAAGATTGAAATTGGCCTGTAGTTTTGAATTTGTGTTATATCACCCGTTTTGAAGACAGGACAAACGTGTGCAATTTTCCATATGTTAGGAAACGTCGAAGTTTGCAATATTAAATTAAAAATGTATACGAGTGGTTTAGAAAAAATATGAGCACAATCCCTTAATAAAAAGCTGGGGATACCATCACAACCAGCAGTAAGTGTGTCTTTAGATCGCTTTAATACCCGGATTATTTCATGCTCATTAATCTCGTTTACAGTAATAAAACTATTTAGATACGTCATCATCGAGGGACTATCTGAAGTCAAAGTCATGTCAGAAAAAACACTTTTGAAGAATTTAGCGAAACTACTTACTATATCATTAGGATTTGATATTGCATTACCATTATGATACAACACACCCGGAATTCTAGAGTTACGCTTTTTAGCTTGAACAAAAGACCAGAATTTCTTTGGATCTTTGGAGATAGTGTTTTCCATGTGGCTGATGTATTGAGAATAGGCTGTAGTTATTAGGGATTTTGAAAGAGATCGAAGTTTCTTAAACTCCTCATAGAAATGCATATTTTTAGTTCGACGATATTTCTTTAAAATGTTAGATTTACGACGTAGACAATTGATAATGTCAGTGTTGAACCAAGTAGGAAATGTGCGGTAGTTTTTACGACAAAATAGTTTTGGAACAGATAACTCAAAACAATTGTAGAGGGTTTCATAAAAAACTCGACATGCCTCATTCACATCGCTAATCTTCTCCAGTTCGGACCAATCAACTACCTGTAAAGTAGTGTATAGACAATCAAAATTTGCTTTTTTAAAACTAAATGCGACGTGGTCCCTATTCATATAGAACTTATCAGAAGTTTTTGCTACAATATCGAGGGTAAACTCCAAACTCGGATGGAAAGGATCTTCAGGAACAAACGAGAAAGAGGACTTGCTAACGGCACAGTCCATGTTGGAAAAGATGAGATCCAATATATTATTCCTATTATTACGTATGTTATTAAATTGATTAAAATTATGAAAAGAAGCGAAGTGTTTGAGAGAAATACTAAAATTGTTTTTTGAAAATCCACTGAATAAAGGAGTGTTAAAGTCTCCTAAGAATAAAACATTGTCATTATTAATCTCGTCAAAATTATTAAGAAGATCAAAAAAATTGTCAAAATCACTAAAGGAAATAGAAGGAGGAATGTAGACTACAAACACGAAGAGATGTTGATAACTTGTTACATTTATTTTTATTGCAACCAGATCAATAGCAGGAGAACTTCTACGACTAATATTAGATATATCGAGTTGACGACAGTTATATTTGTTATTAACTGCTATAAGCACACCACCACCTCTATGGATACCCAGGTGGCGAAGATCTCTGTCCCGACGAAAAACATAATAATTATCAGAAAACAATTCACCATCCAAGACGGTGTCATCTAACCAAGACTCAGTAATAACAATTAAATCAAATTCATCAGACGTAGATAAAAATGAATTAAAAAATTTAACTGATTTTGATTTTAATCCTCTAACATTTTGGTAGATGCCATAAAAACTATTATTGACAGTTTTTTTATTGACTGATATAGATATTTTAGAATGTGAGGGCTGTAAACAGACGAAGCGATTTAAAAAGACTGAGAGTCAGATTTATCAACTGATGGCAGAGATGTGTCAAGAAACGTTGCTACTGGATTTTATTCAACTGCAGATCTATTTGTATGGTCTTGGCACTCAGTGATTAGGTCGCCCAGGTTTTTTATAATGCACCTTTTAACAGCTTTATTTATTACAAAGTTATCCGTCTTGAATTGATCAAAAATTTTATCGTTTGAGTCTAAGTAATATATGTTCTTATTATTTTTAGCCACATTATAAAAATTACAATTCAATTCATAAACAAAATTATTCAAAATGGGACGATTAACAAAATATGGACATCCGATAAGAATGATATTAGTATTTAAAAATTTATGATTGATAAGTTCATTTAGAGTATTTTCATCAGGGATTTTTCCTTTTTGTGCTTCATGATTTCCAGCGTATATAAGATAATAAGAAAACTGTAACTGTTACTGAACAAAAATGTAATTCAGTTTTCAATGTTTGAGACGAAGACGAAAATGCAGCATTTAAAAACGACTCTGAAGACTTCAGTGACTTTTATGTCACCTCCTTTTTCTTCTAATAAAGTATTGGACCCAATAAATTAAGTGTATTTTAAATCACAAGGCATTTTCTGTTAAAGCACTTTTGTTTTAAATATTAATTATTTTCAAACTTATATCTCGCTTATGGTTAGTCGTACATGAAAAATGCAAATAACTATTGTGTAGGAAATTTTAACAGCTTTAATTTTAGTAAAAAGATAAAAATTGATAGGAGTAACTGTTTTCGAGATATAAGCTAGAAACCAAAAAACTGTTACCTTAATTAAGCGCTGGCATATAAGCAAATTTAGTACTATTAGTATTATTATTAATGTTATTGTTATTAATATGACGACTAAAAACGACTCTGAAGACTTTATTGACCTTTATGTCTTCTCCTTTTTCCTCTACTAAAGTGTTAGACACAATTAATTTGGTTTAATTTTAGTTTTTCAAACATTTTATTTTAAAGCAAATTTTTGTTAAAGATTATTTATATCCAACTCTATAACTCGCTTATAGTTAGTCCTACAAAAAAATGCAAATAACTATTTTGTAGGAAATTTTATCAGCTTTAATTTTGAAAAAAAGATAAAAATTGATAGGAGTAACTGATTTCGAGATATAAGCAAGAAACCAAAAAACTGTTACCTTAATTAAGCGTTTGCATATAAGCAAATTTAGTACTTTTAGTATTATTATTATTAATGTTATTGTTATTAATATGACGACTAAAGACGACTCTGAAACATTTAGTGACTTTTATGTCTTCTCCTTTTTCCTCTACTAAAGTGTTAAACACAATTAATTTAGTTTAATTCCGGTTTTTCAAGCATTTTATTTTAAAGCAAATTTTTGTTAAATATTATTTATATCCAACTCTATAACTCGTTTATGCTTGGTCCTACAAGAAAAATGTAAATAACTATTTTGTTGGAAATTTTATCAGCTTTAATTTTGGAAAAAAGATAAAATTTGATAAGAGTAACTGTTTTCGAGATATAATCAAAAAACCAATAAGAAAACTATAACTGTTACTGAACAAAAATGTAATTCAGTTTTCAATGTTTGAGACGAAGACGAAAATGCAGCATTTAAAAACGACTCTGAAGACTTCGGTGACTTATATGTCACCTCCTTTTTCTTCTAATAAAGTATTGGACCCAATAAATTAAGTGTATTTTAAATCACAAGACATTTTCAGTTAAAGCACTTTTTTTTAAATATTAATTATTTTCAAACTTATATCTCGCTTATGAAAAATGCAAATAACTATTTTGTAGGAAATTTTATCAGCTTTAATTTTAGTAAAAAGATAAAAATTGATAGGAGTAACTGTTTTCGAGATATAAGCAAGAAACCAAAAAACTGTTACCTTAATTAAGCGCTTGCATATAAGCAAATTTAGTACTAAAAACAACTCTGAAGACTTTGGTGACTTTTATGTCTTCTCCTTTTTCCTATACTAAAGTGTTAGACCCAGTTAATTTAGTTTAATATCGGTTTTTCAAACATTTTATTTTAAAGCAAATTTTTGTTAAAGATTATTTATATCCAACTCTATAACTCGCTTATAGTTGGTCCTACAAAAAAATGCAAATAACTATTTTGTAGGAAATGTTTTCAGCTTTAATTTTGAAAAAATGATAAAAATTGATAGGAGTAACTGTTTTCGAGATATAAGCAAGAAACCAAAAAACTGTTACCTCAATTCAGCGTTTGCATATAAGCAAATTTAGTACTATTAGTTTTATTATTATTAATGTTATTGTTATTAATATGACGACTAAAGACGATTCTGAAACCTTTAGAGACTTTTATGTCTTCTCTTTTTTCCTCCACTAAAGTGTTAGGCACAATTAATTTAGTTTAAATTTAGTTTTTCAAACATTTTATTTTAAAGCAAATTTTTGTTAGATATTATTTATATCCATCTCTATAACTCGCTTATGCTTGGTCCTACAAGAAAAATGCAAATAATTACTTTGTTGGAAATTTTATCAGCTTTAATTTTGAAAGAAAGATAAAATTTGATAGGTGTAACTGTTTTCGAGATATAAGCAAAAAACCAATAAGAAAACTGTAACTGTTACTGAACACAAATGTAATTCAGTTTTCAATGTTTGAGACGAAGACGAAAATGCAGCATTTAAAAACGACTCTGAAGACTTCAGTGACTTTAATATCACCTCCTTTTTCTTCTAATAAAGTATTGGACCCAATTAATTAAGTGTATTTTAAATCACAAGGCATTTTCTGTTAAAGCACTTTTGTTTTAAATATTGATTATTTTCAAACTTATATCTCGCTTATGGTTAGTCGTATATGAAAAATGCAAATAACTATTTTGTAGGAAATATTATCAGCTTTAATTGTAGTAAAAAAATAAAAATTGATAGGAGTGACTGTTTTCGAGATATAAGCTAGAAACCAAAAAACTTTTACCTTAATTAAGCGCTTGCATATAAGCAAATTTAGTACTATTAGTATTATTATTATTAATGTTATTGTTATTAATATGACGACTAAAAACGACTCTGAAGACTTTAGTGACCTTTATGTCTTCTCCTTTTTCCTCTACTAAAGTGTTAGACACAATTAATTTAGTTTAATTTTAGTTTTTCAAACATTTTATTTTAAAGCAAATTTTTGTTAAAGATTATTTATATCCAACTCTATAACTCGCTTATGGTTGGTCTTACAAAAGAAATGCAAATAACTATTTTGTAGGAAATTTTATCAGCTTTAATTTTGAAAGAAAGATAAAAATTGATAGGAGTAATTGTTCTCGAGATATAAGCAAAAAACCAAAGTAATAACTGTTACAGTTACTGAACAAAAATGTAATTCAGTTTTCAATGTTTGAGACGAAGTCGAAAATGCAGCATTTAAAAACGACTCTGAAGACTTCAGCGACTTTTATGTCACCGCGTTTTTCTTCTAATAAAGTATTGGACCCAATAAATTAAGTATATTTTAAATCACAAGACAGTTTCTGTTAAAGCGCTTTTTTTTTAAATATTAATAATTTTTAAACTTATATCTCGCTTATGGTTAGTCTTACATGAAAAATGCAAATAACTATTTTGTAGAAAATTTTATCAGCTTTAATTTTAGTAAAAAGATAAAAATTGATATAAGTAACTGTTTTCGAGATATAAGCAAGAAACCAAAAAACTGTTACCTTAATTGAGCGTTTGTATGTAAGCAAATTTAGTACTATTAGTATTATTATTATTAATGTTATTGTTATTAATATGACGACTAAAGGCGACTCTGAAACCTTTAGTGACATTTATGTCTTCTTCTTTTTCCTCTACTAAAGTGTTAGACACAATTAATTTAGTTTAATTTTAGTTTTTCAAACATTTTATTTTAAAGCAAGTTTTTGTTAAATATTATTTATATCCAACTCTATAACTCGCTTATGGTTGGTCCTACAAGAAAAATGCAAATAACTATTTTGTAGGAAATTTTATCAGCTTTAATTTCGAAAGAAAGATAAAAATTGATAGGAGTAACTGTTTTTGAGATATAAGCAAAAAACCAATAAGAAAACTGTAACTGTTACTGAACAAAAATGTAATTCAGTTTTCAATGTTTGAGACGAAGACGAAAATGCAGCATTATTATTATTATTAATGTTATTGTTATTAATATGACGACTAAAAACGACTCTGAAGACTTTGGTGACTTTTATGTCTTCTCCTTTTTCCTATACTAAAGTGTTAGACTCAATTAATTTAGTTTAATTTCGGTTTTTCAAACATTATATTTTAAAGCAAATTTTTGTTAAAGAGTATTTATATCCAACTCTATAACTCGCTTATGGTTGGTCTTACAAAAGAAATGCAAATAACAATTTTGTAGGAAATTTTATCAGCTTTAATTTTGAAAGAAAGATAAAAATTGATAGGAGAAAATGTTTTCGAGATATAAGCAAAAAACCAAAGTAAAAACTGTTACAGTTACTGAACAAAAATGTAATTCAGTTTTCAATGTTTGAGACGAAGTCGAAAATGCAGCATTTAAACACGACTCTGAAGACTTCAGCGACTTTTATGTCACCGCTTTTTTCTTCTAATAAAGTATTGGACCCAATAAATTAAGTATATTTTAAATCACAAGACATTTTCTGTTAAAGCGCTTTTTTTTAAATATTAATAATTTTTAAACTTATATCTCGCTTATGGTTAGTCTTACATGAAAAATGCAAATAACTATTTTGTAGAAAATTTTATCAGCTTTAATTTTAGTAAAAAGATGAAAATTGATATAAGTAACTGTTTTCGAGATATAAGCAAGAAACCAAAAAACTGTTACCTTAATTGAGCGTTTGCATGTAAGCAAATTTAGTATTATTAGTATTATTATTATTATTAATGTTATTGTTATTAATATGACAACTAAAGACGACTCTGAAACCTTTTGTGACTTTTATGTCTTTTTCTTTTTCCTCTACTAAAGTGTTAGACACAATTAAATTAGTTTAATTTCAGTTTTTCAAACATTTTATTTTAAAGCAAATTTTTGTTAAATATTATTCATTTCCAACTCTATAACTCGCTTATGGTTGGTCCTACAGGAAAAATGCAAATAACGATTTTGTAGAAAATTTTATCAGCTTTAATTTTGAAGAAAAGATAAAAATTGATAGGAGGAACAGTTTTCGAGATATAAGCAAAAAACCAATAAGAAAACTGTAACTGTTACTGAACATAAATGTAATTCAGTTTTCAATGTACAAAAATGCAGCATTTAAAATCGACTCTGAAGACTTCAGTGACTTTTATGTCACCTCCTTTTTCTTCTAATAAAGTATTGGACCCAATAAATTAAGTGTATTTTAAATCACAAGACATTTTCTGTTAAAGCACTTTTTTTTAAATATTAATTATTTTCAAACTTATATCTCGCTTATGGTTAGTCCTACATGAAAAATGCAAATTACTATTTTGTAGGAAATTTTATCAGTTTTAATTTTAGTAAAAAGATAAAAATTGATAGGAGTAACTGTTTTCGAGATGTAAGCAAGAGACCAAAAAACTGTTACCTTAATTAAGCGCTTGCATATAAGCAAATTTAGTACTAAAAACAACTCTGAAGACTTTGGTGACTTTTATGTCTTCTCATTTTTTCTCTACTAAAGTGTTAGACCCAATTAATTTAGTTTAATATCGGTTTTTCAAACATTTTATTATAAAGCAAATTTTTGTTAAAGATTATATATATCCAACTCTATAACTCGCTTATGGTTGGTCCTACAAAAAAATGCAAATAACTATTTTGTAGGAAATTTTATCAGCTTTAATTTTGAAAAAAAGATAAAAATTGATAGGAGTAACTGTTTTCGAGATATAAGCAAGAAACCAAAAAACTGTTACCTTAATTAAGCGTTTGCATATAAGCAAATTTAGTACTTTTAGTATTATTATTAATGTTATTGTTATTAATATGACGACTAAAGACGACTCTGAAACATTTAGTAACTTTTATGTCTTCTCCTTTTTCCTCTACTAAAGTGTTAGACACAATTAATTTAGTTTAATTCCGGTTTTTCAAGCATTTTATTTTTAAGCAAATTTTTGTTAAATATTATTTATGTCCAACTCTATAACTCGTTTATGCTTGGTTCTACAAGAAAAATGTTAATAACTATTTTGTTGAAAATTTTGTCAGCTTTAATTTTAGTAAAAAGATAAAAATTGATAGGAGTTACTGTTTTCGAGATATAAGCAAGAAACCAAAAAACTGTTACCTTAATTAAGCGTTTGCATATAAGCAAATTTAGTACTTTTAGTATTATTATTAATGTTATTGTTATTAATATGACGACTAAAGACGACTCTGAAACATTTAGTAACTTTTATGTCTTCTCCTTTTTCCTCTACTAAAGTGTTAGACACAATTAATTTAGTTTAATTCCGGTTTTTCAAGCATTTTATTTTTAAGCAAATTTTTGTTAAATATTATTTATGTCCAACTCTATAACTCGTTTATGCTTGGTTCTACAAGAAAAATGTTAATAACTATTTTGTTGAAAATTTTGTCAGCTTTAATTTTAGTAAAAAGATAAAAATTGATAGGAGTTACTGTTTTCGAGATATAAGCAAGAAACTGTTACCTTAATTAAGCGCTTGCATATAAGCAAATTTAGTAATATTAGTATTATTATTATTAATGTTATTGTTATTAAATTGACGACTAAAAACGACTCTGAAGACTTTGGTGACTTTTATGTCTTCTTCTTTTTCCTCTACTAAAGTGTTAGACCCAATTAATTTAGTTTAATTTCGGTTTTTCAAACATTTTATTTTAAAGCAAATTTTTGTTAAAGATTGTTTATATCCAACTCTATAACTCGCTTATGGTTGGTCTTACAAAAGAAATGCAAATAACTATTTTGTAGGAAATTTTATCAGCTTTAATTTTGAAAGAAAGATAAAAATTGATAAAAGTAAATGTTTTTGAGATATAAGCCAAAAACCAAAGTGAAAACTGTTGCAGTTACTGAACAAAAATGTAATTTAGTTTTCAATGTTTGAGACGAAGACGAAAATGCAGCATTTACTAACGACTCTAAAAACTTTAGTGACCTTTCTGTCACCTCCTTTTTCTTCTAATAAAGTATTGGACCCAATAAATTAAGTGTATTTTAAATCACAAGTCATTTTCTGTTAAAGCACTTTTTTTTTAAATATTAATTATTTTCAAACTTATATTTCGCTTATGATTAGTCAAATTTATAGGAGTAACTGTTTTCGAGCTATAAGCAAAAAAACAAAAAACTGTTACCTGAATCAAGCGTTTGCATGTAAGCATATTTAGTACTATTAGTATTATTATTATTAATGTTATTGTTATTAATATGACGACTAAAAACGACTCTGAAGACTTTGGTGACTTTTATGTCTTCTCCTTTTTCCTCTACTAAAGTGTTAGTCTTAATTAATTTAGTTTAATTTCGGTTTTTGAAACATTTTATTTTAAAGCAAATTTTTGTTAAAGATTATTTATATCCAACTCTATAACTTGTTTATGGTTGATTCTACAAAAAAAATGCAAAAAACTATTTTGTAGGAAATTTTATCAGCTTTAATTTGAAAGAAAAATAAAAATTGATAGGAGTAAATGTTTTCGAGATATAAGCAAAAAACCAAAGTGAAAACTGTAACAGTTACTGAACAAAAATGTAATTTAGTTTTCAATGTTTAAGACGAAGACGAAAATGCAGCATTTACTGTCACCTCTTTTTTCTTCTAATTAAGTATTGGACCCAATAAATTAAGTGTATTTTAAATCACAAGACATTTTCTGTTAAAGCAAATTTTTTTTAATTATTAATTATTTTCAAACTTATATCTCGTTTATGGTTAGTTCTACATGAAAAATGCAAATAACTATTTTGTTGGAAATTTTATCAGCTTTAATTTTAGTAAAAAGATAAAAATTGATAAGAGTAACTGTTTTCGAAATATAAGGAAGAAACTGTTACCTTAATTAAGCGCTTGCATATAAACAAATTTAGTAATATTAGTATTATTATTATTAATGTTATTGTTATTAATATGACGACTAAAAACGACTCTCAAGACTTTGGTGACTTTTATGACTTCTCCTTTTTTCTCAACTAAAGTGTTAGACCAAATTAATTTAGTTTAATATCGGTTTTTCAAACATTTTATTTTAAAGCAAATTTTTGTTAAAGATTATTTATATCCAACTCTATAACTCGCTTATGGTTGGTTCTACAAAAAAATGCAAATAACTGTTTTGTAGGAAATTTTATCAGCTTTAATTTTGAAAGAAAGATAAAAATTGATAGGAGTAACTGTTTTAGAGATATAAGCAAAAAACCAATAAGAAAACTGTAACTGTTACTGAACAAAAATGTAATTCAGTTTTCAATGTTTGAGACAAAGACGAAAATACAGCATTTAAAATCGACTATGAAGACTTCAGTGACTTTTATGTCACCTCCTTTTTCTTCTAATAAAGTATTGGACCCATTAAATTAAGTGTATTTTAAATCACAAGACATTTTCTGTTAAAACACTTTTTTTTTAAATATTAATTATTTTCAAACTTATATCTCGCTTAAGGTTAGTCCTACATGAAAAATGCAAATTACTATTTTGTAGGAAATTTTATCAGCTTTAATTTTAGTAAAAAGATAAAAATTGATAGGAGTAACTGTTTTCGAGATGTAAGCAAGAGACCAATAAACTGTTACCTTAATTAAGCGCTTGCATATAAGCAAATTTAGTACTAAAAACAACTCTGAAGACTTTGGTGACTTTTATGTCTTCTCATTTTTCCTCTACTAAAGTATTAGACCCAATTAATTTAGTTTAATATCGGTTTTTCAAACATTTTATTTTATAGCAAATTTTTGTTAAAGATTATTTATATCCAACTCTATAACTCGCTTATGGTTGGTCCTACAAAAATATGCAAATAACTATTTTGTAGGAAATTTTATGAGCTTTAATTTTGAAAAAAAGGTAAAAATTGATAGGAGTAACTGTTTTCGAGATACAAGCAAGAAACCAAAAACTGTTACCTTAATTAAGCGTTTGCATATAAGCAAATTTAGTACTATTAGTATTATTATTATTAAATGCAAAAAAAATGCAAAAAACTATTTTGTAGGAAATTTTATCAGCTTTAATTTGAATGAAAGATAAAAATTGATAGGAGTAAATGTTTTCAAGATATAAGCAAAAAACCAAAGTGAAAACTGTATCAGTTACTGATCAAAAATGTAATTTAGTTTTCAATGTTTAAGACGAAGACGAAAATGCAGCATTTACTGTCACCTCTTTTTTCTACTAATTAAGTATTGGACCCAATAAATTAAGTGTATTTTAAATCACAAGACATTTTCTGTTAAAGCACATTTTTTTTTAATTATTAATTATTTTCAAACTTATATCTCGTTTATGGTTAGTTCTACATAAAAAATGCAAATAACTATTTTGTAGGAAATTTTATCAGCTTTAATTTTAGTAAAAAGTTAAAAATTGATAGGAGTAACTGTTTTCGAGATATAAGCAAGAAACTGTTACCTTAATTAAGCGCTTGCATATAAACAAATTTAGTAATATTAGTATTATTATTATTAATGTTATTGTTATTAATATGACGACTAAAAACGACTCTCAAGACTTTGGTGACTTTTATGTCTTCTCCTTTTTCCTCAACTAAAGTGTTAGACCCAATTAATTTAGTTTAATATCGGTTTTTCAAACAATTTATTTTAAAGCAAATTTTTGTTAAAGATTATTTATATCCAACTCTATAACTCGCTTATGGTTGGTCCTACAAAAAAATGCAAATTACTATTTTGTAGGAAATTTTATCAGCTTTAATTTTGAAAGAAAGATAAAAATTGATAGGAGTAACTGTTTTCGAGATATAAGCAAAAAACCAACAAGAAAACTGTAACTGTTACTGAACAAGAATGTAATTCAGTTTTCAATGTTTGAGACGAAGACAAAAATGCAGCATTTAAAAACGACTCTGAAGACTTCAGTGACTTTTATGTCACCTCCTTTTTCTTCTAATAAAGTATTGGACCCAATAAATTAAGTGTATTTTAAATCACAAGACATTTTCTGTTAAAACACTTTTTTTTAATTATTAATTATTTAACTTATATCTCGCTTATGGTTAGTTCTACATGAAAAATGCAAATAACTATTTTGTAGGAAATTTTATCACCTTTAATTTGGTGAAAAAGTAAAAATTGATAGGAGTAACTGTTTTCGAGATATAAGCAAAAACCAAAAAAACTGTTACCTTAATTAAGCGCTTGCATATAAGCAAATTTAGTACTACTAGTATTGTTATTATAAATGTTATTGTTATTAATATAACGACTAAAGACAACTCTAAGACTTTTGTGACTTTTATGTCTCCTCCTTTTTCCTCTACTAAAGTGTTAGACACAATTAATTTAGTTTAATTTCAGTTTTTCAAACATTTTATTTTAAAGCTAATTTTTGTTAAATATTAAAAACTATAAAATGGTTTAGATTGCCTAAAAACACAGATCACACATGATCTTTTGCATAGTAATGAGAAAACGCTCATGTAGCACACAAAATAAGCTCCATTTTTCCTTATTAAAAGTATTATTATTATTATTACTTTTGTTACTATTACTATTATTATTATTATTATTATTATTATTATTATTATTATTATTATTATTATTATTATTATTATTATTATTATTATTATTATTATTACTATTATTTTTATTATTATTATTACTATTATTATTATTATTATTATTAATTTTATTATTATTAAAAACTGATTATAACTTTGGTATAGTAAATGTTTTTATACCAGTTTTAAAATGAGTTATTAATTTTAGACAATTTGTTGCCTAAAAACACAGATCATAGATGATTTCTTGCATAGAAATGAGAAAACGCTCATATAACACACAAAATAAGCTTCATTTTTGCTTAGAAAACTAAGCTTACTTTTATTACTATTATTATTATTATTATTATTATTATTATTATTATTATTATTATTATTATTATTATTATTATTTTTATTATTATTATTAACTTTTGTGTAGTAAATGTTTTTATACCAGTTTTGAATTGAGTTATTAATTTTAGACAATTTCTTGCCTAAAAACACAGATCACAGATGATTTCTTGCATAGAAATGAGAAAACGCTCATATAACACACAAAATAAGCTTCATTTTTGCTTAGAAAACTAAGCTTACTTTTATTACTATTATTATTTTTATTATTATTATTATTATTATTATTATTATTATTATTATTATTATTATTATTATTATTATTATTATTATTATTATTATTATTAAAAACTTATATTAAACAGACAGAAAACGTCGTATTCTGACACAAAAAAACGAATTACGTTATAGACTTGACGAGAACGGCTTATCTCGAAGTCTTATAGGACTCTTATAGGATCAAAAAGTATCAGTTTGGATTAAAACAAATCATTTTTGTTGACTCTCAGTCTGAATTGTTCATCAGTTCAAACAAAAACGGCTTATTTTAGACGATCTTTTGCTTTGAACAAGAAAACTTACATCGAACAGACTAAAAACGTATTAATCTGGCATAAAAGAGCAATTTATGTATCACTTTGGATAAAGGCAGCTAATCCTATTCGTTTCATTGCCTAAAATAGACAAAATTGTTAAAAAATCTAACAAAAACGCTGTATTCTAGCACAAAATACTTATTACATTATAGTTTTGACGAGAATACCTTATTTGGAATGATTCTATGCTTCCAAACGAGTAAATTTTTATTAAACAGATGCCAAACATCATGTTTTGTCCTATAAAGACATTTTATATTGCAGTTTGTATTAAAACAAAATATTATCGTTGATTCTTTGTTAGAGGCAGCAAACCTAACATTAAAGAATCTGAAAACTTTGTATTCGGACACAAACCATTGAATTTTGTATCAGTTTAGACAAAAACGGATGATTTTGACAATATTTTGCTTTCAACAAGAGAACTTACATCAAACTGACTAAAAACGTCTTATTTTAGCACAAAACAAAAGATTTGCGTTATAGTCTTAAAGCTGATTCATGCCACAGTTTGGATAAAAACCAATTATTTTTGTTAATTCATTGTTACAAACAAGAAACCTTACATCAGAGAAACTGAAAACCACTTATTCAGGCACAGAAATTCGAATTACGTTTCAGTCTAGACAAAAACTGCTTATTTTAGACGATCCTTTGTTTTGAACACGAAAACTTACATTAAAAAGATTAAAAACGTCTTATTCTGGCTGAAAACTGCAAATTATATATTACTCTAGATAAAAGCAATTTATCCTAATTACTCCTTTGCTTAGAATAGAGCAAACTTGTATAAAACTTAATGAAAACTTTAAATTTCGTCTCAAAGAAATAATTTACGTTATAGTTTTGACCAGCACTGTTTATTTCAAACGAATTTATGATTCGAAACTAATAAACTTTTATGGGGCAGATGCAAAACCACATATTACCATATATAGCGTTGTTTTAAAGCAAAGTATTACCTTTTGCAACAAGAAATTTCACGTCAAAGAAACTGAAAACTTCGTATCTATGCATAAATATCGAATTACGTATCAGTTTAGGCAAATACAGCTTATTTTAAACGATTCCTTGCTATAAACAAGTAAAATTTTATCAAGCATATTGAAAACGTCTTATTCTCGAAAATAAGAGCAAATTATGTATCAGTTTTAACAAAAGCGGATTACTCTGTTTGATTCTATGCTTAGAGTAGAGTAAACTACTTTAAAACGTAATGAAAACTCTATATTCAAGCTCAAAAGAACAAATTACGTTATAGTTTTGACAAAAAAAAATATTCCGAACGATTACATACTTCGAAGTAAGCAAACTTTAATTGAACAAGTGCAAAAGCTAATACTTTGCTCTAAAATAACGATTTATGTGGTAATATGATATTTTGCATCTGTCCTATAAAAGTTTACTCGTTTCGCTCCATTGAATCATTCGAAATAAATTATTTTAACACAACAACAACGAAAATAATTTGTTTTTGTTTAAACTGTATCATAAGTCGCTTTTATAAAACGAACTAAGACGTTTGGCATTTGTTTAGTGAAAGTTTTCTCGTTTGGGGGCATAAAATCGTTTGAAATTAACAGTTCTAGTCAAAACTATAACGTAAATTATTTCTTTGAGACGAAATTTAAAGTTTTCATTAAGTTTTATACAAGTTTGCTCTATTCTAAGCAAAGGAGTAATCAGGATAAACTGCTTTTATCCAAAGTAATACATAATTTGCAGTTTTGAGCCAGAATAAGACGTTTTTAATCTTTTTAATGTAAGTTTTCGTGTTCAAAAGAAAGAATCGTCTAAAATAAGCAATTTGTGTCTAGACTGAAACGTAATTTGATTTTCAGGGTCTGAATAAGAGGTTTTCAGTTTCTTTGATGTAAGGTTTCTTGTTTGTAACAATGAATAAACGAAAATCATTGGTTTTAATCCAAACTGTGACATAAATCGTTTTTTAAAGGCGAAATCAGACGTTTTGCCTCTGTTCAGTGAAAGTATACTGGTTTCAAAGCATAGAATCGTTTGAAATTAACAGTTCTCGTCAAGACTATAACGCAAATCTTTAAAGTGATACAAAGAAATAATTTACGTTATAGTTTTGACCAGAACTGTTAATTTCAAACAATTTTATGCCCCCAAACAAGAAAACTTTCACTAAACAAATGCCAAACGTCTTAGTTCGTTTTATAAAAGCGATTTATGATACAGTTTAAACAAAAACAAATTATTTTTGTTGTTGTTGTGTTAAAATAATTTATTTCGAATGATTCAATGGAGCGAAACGAGTAAACTTTTATAGGACAGATGCAAAATACCATATTACCACATAAATCGTTATTTTAAAGCAAAGTATTAGCTTTTGCACTTGTTCAATTAAAGTTTGCTTACTTCGAAGTATGTAATCGTCCGGAATATTTTTTTTGTCAAAACTATAACGTAATTTGTTCTTTTGAGCTTGAATATAGAGTTTTCATTACGTTTTAAAGTAGTTTACTCTACTCTAAGCATAGAATCAAACAGAGTAATCCGCTTTTGTTAAAACTGATACATAATTTGCTCTTATTTTCGAGAATAAGACGTTTTCAATATGCTTGATAAAATTTTTCTTGTTTATAGCAAGGAATCGTTTAAAATAAGCTGTATTTGCCTAAACTGATACGTAATTCGATATTTATGCATGGATACGAAGTTTTCAGTTTCTTTGACGTGAAATTTCTTGTTGCAAAAGGTAATACTTTGCTTTAAAACAACGCTTTATATGGTAATATGTGGTTTTGCATCTGCCCCATAAAAGTTCATTAGTTTCGAATCATAAATTTGTTTGAAATAAACAGTGCTGATCAAAACTAAAACGTAAATTATTTCTTTGAGACGAAATTTAAAGTTTTCATTAAGTTTTATACAAGTTTGCTCTATTCTAAGCAAAGGAGTAATCAGGATAAATTGCTTTTATCTAGAGTAATATATAATTTGCAGTTTTCAGCCAGAATAAGACGTTTTTAATCTTTATAATGTAAGTTTTTGTGTTCAAAACAAAGGATCGTCTAAAATAAGCAGTTTTTGTCCAGACTGAAACATAATTCGAATTTCTGTGCCTGAATAAGTGGTTTTCAGTTTCTTTGATGTAAGGTTTCTTGTTTGTAACAATGAATTAACAAAAATAATTGGTTTTTATCCAAACTGTGGCATGAATCAGCTTTAAGACTATAACGCAAATCTTTTGTTTTGTGCTAAAATAAGACGTTTTTAGTCAGTTTGATGTAAGTTTTCTTGTTGAAAGCAAAATATTGTCGAAAATCTACCGTTTTTGTCTAAACTGATACAAAATTCGGTGGTTTGTGTCCGAATACAAAGTTTTCAGATTCTTTAATGTTAGGTTTGCTGCTTCTAACAAAGAATCAACGAAAATATTTTGTTTTAATACAAACTGCAATATAAAATGTCTTTATAGGACAAAACATGATGTTTGGCATCTGTTTAATAAAAATTTACTCGTTTGGAAGCATAGAATCATTCCAAATAAGGTATTCTCGTCAAAACTATAATGTAATTAGTATTTTGTGCTAGAATACAGCGTTTTTGTTAGATTTTTTAACAATTTTGTCTATTTTAGGCAATGAAACGAATAGGATTAGCTGCCTTTATCCAAAGTGATACATAAATTGCTCTTTTATGCCAGATTAATACGTTTTTAGTCTGTTCGATGTAAGTTTTCTTGTTCAAAGCAAAAGATCGTCTAAAATAAGCCGTTTTTGTTTGAACTGATGAACAATTCAGACTGAGAGTCAACAAAAATAATTTGTTTTAATCCAAACTGATACTTTTTGACCCTATAAGAGTCCTATAAGAGTCCGAGATACGCCGTTCTCGTCAAGTCTATAACGTAATTCGTTTTTTTGTGTCAGAATACGACGTTTTCTGTCTGTTTAATATAAGTTTTTAATAATAATAATAATAATAATAATAATAATAATAATAATAATAATAATAATAATAATAATAATAATAATAATAATAATAATAATAATAATAATAATAATAATAATAATAATAATAATAATAATAATAATAAAAATAATAATAGTAATAAAAGTAAACTTAGTTTTCTAAGCAAAAATAAAGCTTATTTTGTGTGTTATATGAGCGTTTTCTCATTTCTATGCAAGAAATCATCTGTGATCTGTGTTTTTAGGCAAGAAATTGTCTAAAATTAATAACTCAATTCAAAACTGGTATAAAAACATTTACTATACCAAAGTTAATAATAATAATAATAATAATAATAATATTAATAATAATAATAATAATAATAATAATAATAATAATAATAATAATAATAATAATAATGATAATAATAATAATAATAATAATGATAATAATAGTAATAAAAGAAAGCTTAGTTTTCTAAGCAAAAGTGAAGCTTATTTTGTGTGTTATATGAGCGTTTTCTCATTTCTATGCAAGAGATCATCTGTGATCTGTGTTTTTAGGCAAGAAATTGTCTAAAATTAATAACTCATTTTAAAACTGGTATAAAAACATTTACTATACAAAAGTTATAATCGGTTTTTAATAATAATAATAATAATAATAATAATAATAATAATAGTAATAATAATAATTAAAATAAAAATAATAATAATAATAATAATAATAATAATAAAAATAATAATAGTAATAAAATTAAGCTTAGTTTTCTAAGCAAAAATAAAGCTTATTTTGAGTGTTATATGAGCGTTTTCTCATTTCTATGGAAGAAATCATCTGTGATCTGTGTTTTTAGGCAAGAAATTGTCTAAAATTAATAACTCAATTCAAAACTGGTATAAAAACATATACTATACAAAAGTTAATAATAATAATAATAATAATAATAATAATAATAATAATAATAATAATAATAATAATAATAATAATAATAATAATAGTAATAATAATAATAAAAATAATAATAATAATAATAATAATAATAATAATAATAATAATAATAATAATAATAACAATAATAATAATAATAATAATAATAATACTTTTAGTAAGGAAAAATGGAGCCTATTTTGTGTGTTACATGAGCGTTTTCTCATTTCTATGCAAGAGATCATCTGTGATCTGTGTTTTTAGGCAATCTAAGCCATTTTATAGTTTTTAATATTTAACAAAAATTAGCTTTAAAATAGAATGTTTGAAAAACTGAAATTAAACTAAATTAATTGTGTCTAACACTTTAGTAGAGGAAAAAGGAGGAGACATAAAAGTCACAAAAGTCTTAGAGCTGTCTTTAGTCGTCATATTAATAACAATAACATTTATAATAACAATAGTAGTAGTACTAAATTTGCTTATATGCAAGCGCTTAATTAAGGTAACAGTTCTTTTGTTTTTTGCTTATATCTCGAAAACAGTTACTCCTATCAATTTTTACTTTTTCACCAAAATTAAAGGTGATAAAATTTCCTACAAAATAGTTATTTGCATTTTTTATGTAGTACTAACCATAAGCGAGGTATAAGTTAAATAATTAATAACTAAAAAAAAGTGTTTTAACAGAAAATGTCTTGTGATTTAAAATACACTTAATTTATTGAGTCCAATACTTTATTAGAAAAAAAAGAAGGTGACATAAAAGTCACTGAAGTCTTCAGAGTCGTTTTTAAATGCTGCATTTTTGTCTTCGTCTCAAACATTGAAAACTGAATTACATTTTTGTTCAGTAACAGTTACAGTTTTCTTATTGGTTTTTTGCTTATATCTCGAAAACAGTTACTCCTATCAAATTTTATCTTTCTTTCAAAATTAAAGCTGATAAAATTTCCAACAAAATAGTTATTTACATTTTTCTTGTAGGACCAAGCATAAACGAGTTATAGAGTTGGATATAGATAATATTTAACAAAAATTTGCTTTAAAATAAAATGCTTGAAAAACCGGAATTAAACTAAATTAACTGTGTCTAACACTTTAGTGGAGGAAAAAGGAGAAGACATAAAAGTCACTAAATGTTTCAGAGTCGTCTTTAGTCGTCATATTAATAACAATAACATTAATAATAATAATACTAATAGTACTAAATTTGCTTATATGCAAACGCTTAATTAAGGTAACAGTTTTTTGGTTTCTTGCTTGTATCTCGAAAACAGTTACTCCTATCAATTTTTATCTTTTTTTCAAAATTAAAGCTGATAAAATTTCCTACAAAATAGTTATTTCCATTTTTTTGTAGGACCAACCATAAGCGAGTTATAGAGTTGGATATAAATATCTTTAACAAAAATTTGCTTTAAAATAAAATGTTTGAAAAACCGATATTAAACTAAATTATTTGGGTCTAACACTTTAGTTGAGGAAAAAGGAAAAGACATAAAAGTCACCAAAGTCTTCAGAGTTGTTTTTAGTACTAAATTCGCTTATATGCAAGCGCTTAATTAAGGTAACAGTTTTTTGGTTTCTTGCTTATATCTCGAAAACAGTTACTCCTATCAATTTTTACTTTCTTACTAAAATTAAAGCTGATAAAATTTCCTACAAAATAGTAATTTGCATTTTTCATGTAGGACTAACCTTAAGCGAGATATAAGTTTGAAAATAATTAATATTTAAAAAAAAAGTGCTTTAACAGAAAATGTCTTGTGATTTAAAATACACTTAATTTAATGGGTCCAATACTTTATTAGAAGAAAAAGGAGGTGACATAAAAGTCACTGAAGTCTTCATAGTCGATTTTAAATGCTGTATTTTCGTCTTTGTCTCAAACATTGAAAACTGAATTACATTTTTGTTCAGTACCAGTTACAGTTTTCTTATTGGTTTTTTGCTTATATCTCGAAAACAGTTACTCCTATCAATTTTTATCTTTCTTTCAAAATTAAAGCTGATAAAATTTCCTACAAAATAGTTATTTGCATTTTTTTGTAGGACCAACCATAAGCGAGTTATAGAGTTGGATATAAATAATCTTTAACAAAAATTTGCTTTAAAATAAAATGTTTGAAAAACCGATATTAAACTTAATTAATTGGGTCTAACACTTTAGTTGAGGAAAAAGGAGAAGACATAAAAGTCACCAAAGTCTTGAAAGTCGTTTTTAGTCGTCATATTAATAACAATAACATTAATAATAATAATACTAATATTACTAAATTTGTTTATATGCAAGCGCTTAATTAAGGTAACAGTTTCTTGCTTATATTTCGAAAACAGTTACTCCTATCAATTTTCATCTTTTTACTAAAATTAAAGCTGATAAAATTTCCTACAAAATAGTTATTTGCATTTTTCATGTAGAACTAACCATAAACGAGATATAAGTTTGAAAATAATTAATATTTAAAAAAAAAGTGCTTTAACAGAAAATGTCTTGTGATTTAAAATACACTTAATTTATTGGGTCCAATACTTTATTAGAAGAAAAAGGAGGTGACATAAAAGTCACTGAAGTCTTCAGAGTCGATTTTAAATGCTGCATTTTCGTCTTCGTCTCAAACATTGAAAACTGAATTACATTTTTGTTCAGTAACAATTACAGTTTTCTTATTGGTTTTTTGCTTATATCTCGAAAACTGTTACTCCTATCAATTTTTATCTTTTTTTCAGAATTAAAGCTGATAAAATTTTCTACAAAATCGTTATTTGCATTTTTCTTGTAGGACCAACCATAAGCGAGTTATAGAGTTGGATATGAATAATATTTAACAAAAATTTGCTTTAAAATAAAATGTTTGAAAAACTGAAATTAAACTAATTTAATTGTGTCTAACACTTTAGTAGAGGAAAAAGAAAAAGACATATAAGTCACAAAAGGTTTCAGAGTCGTCTTTAGTCGTCATATTAATAACAATAACATTAATAATAATAATACTAATAGTACTAAATTTGCTTATATGCAATCGTTTAATTAAGGTAACAGTTTTTTGGTTTCTTGCTTATATCTCGAAAACTGTTACTCCTATCAATTTTTATCGTTTTACTAAAATTAAAGCTGATAAAATTTCCTACAAAATAGTTATTTGCATTTCTCATGTAGAACTAACCATAAGCGAGATATAAGTTAAATAATTAATAATTAAAAAAATGTGTTTTAACAGAAAATGTCTTGTGATTTAAAATACACTTAATTTATTGGGTCCAATACTTTATTAGAAGAAAAAGAAAGTGACATAAAAGTCACTGAAGTCTTCAGAGTCGTTTTTAAATGCTGCATTTTTGTCTTCGTCTCAAACATTGAAAACTGAATTACATTTTTGTTCAGTAACAGTTACAGTTTTCTTATTGGTTTTTTGCTTATATCTCGAAAACAGTTACTCCTATCAAATTTTATCTTTCTTTCAAAATTAAAGCTGATAAAATTTCCAACAAAATAGTTATTTACATTTTTCTTGTAGGACCAAGCATAAACGAGTTATAGAGTTGGATATAAATAATATTTAACAAAAATTTGCTTTAAAATAAAATGCTTGAAAAACCGGAATTAAACTAAATTAACTGTGTCTAACACTTTAGTAGAGAAAAAAGGAGAAGACATAAAAGTCACTAAATGTTTCAGAGTCGGCTTTAGTCGTCATATTAATAACAATAACATTAATAATAATAATACTAATAGTACTAAATTTGCTTATATGCAAACGCTTAATTAAGGTAACAGTTTTTTGGTTTCTTGCTTGTATCTCGAAAACAGTTACTCCTAGCAATTTTTATCTTTTTTTCAAAATTAAAGCTGATAAAATTTCCTACAAAATAGTTATTTGCATTTTTTTTGTAGGACCAACCATAAGCGAGTTATAGAGTTGGATATAAATAATCTTTAACAAAAATTTGCTTTAAAATAAAATGTTTGATAAACTGATATTAAACTAAATTAATTGGGGTAACACTTTAGTTGAGGAAAAAGGAGAAGACATAAAAGTCACCAAAGTCTTCAGAGTTGTTTTTAGTACTAAATTTGCTTATATGCAAGCGCTTAATTAAGGTAACAGTTTTTTGGTTTCTTGCTTATATCTAGAAAACAGTTACTCCTATCAATTTTTATCGTTTTACTAAAATTAAAGCTGATAAAATTTCCTACAAAATAGTTATTTGCATTTCTCATGTAGAACTAACCATAAGCGAGATATAAGTTAAATAATTAATAATTAAAAAAATGTGTTTTAACAGAAAATGTCTTGTGATTTAAAATACACTTAATTTATTGGGTCCAATACTTTATTAGAAGAAAAAGAAAGTGACATAAAAGTCACTGAAGTCTTCAGAGTCGTTTTTAAATGCTGCATTTTTGTCTTCGTCTCAAACATTGAAAACTGAATTACATTTTTGTTCAGTACCAGTTACAGTTTTCTTATTGGTTTTTTGCTTATATCTCGAAAACAGTTACTCCTATCAATTTTTATCTTTTTTTCAAAATTAAAGCTGATAAAATTTCCTACAAAATAGTTATTTGCATTTTTTTGTAGGACCAAGCATAAGCGAGTATAGAGTTGGATATAAATAATCTTTAACAAAAATTTGCTTTAAAATAAAATGTTTGGAAAACCGATACTAAACTAAATTAATTGGGTCTAACACTTTAGTTGAGGAAAAAGGAGAAGACATAAAAGTCACCAAAGTCTTGAGAGTCGTTTTTAGTCGTCATATTAATAACAATAACATTAATAATAATAATACTAATATTACTAAATTTGTTTATATGCAAGCGCTTAATTAAGGTAACAGTTTCTTGCTTATATCTCGAAAACAGTTACTCCTATCAATTTTTACTTTTTCACCAAAATTAAAGGTGATAAAATTTCCTACAAAATAGTTATTTGCATTTTTTATGTAGTACTAACCATAAGCGAGATATAAGTTAAATAATTAATAATTAAAAAAAAGTGTTTTAACAGAAAATGTCTTGTGATTTAAAATACACTTAATTTATTGGGTCCAATACTTTATTAGAAGAAAAAGAAAGTGACATAAAAGTCACTGAAGTCTTCAGAGTCGTTTTTAAATGCTGCATTTTTGTCTTCGTCTCAAACATTGAAAACTGAATTACATTTTTGTTCAGTACCAGTTACAGTTTTCTTATTGGTTTTTTGCTTATATCTCGAAAACAGTTACTCCTATCAATTTTTATCTTTTTTTCAAAATTAAAGCTGATAAAATTTCCTACAAAATAGTTATTTGCATTTTTTTGTAGGACCAAGCATAAGCGAGTATAGAGTTGGACATAAATAATCTTTAACAAAAATTTGCTTTAAAATAAAATGTTTGGAAAACCGATACTAAACTAAATTAATTGGGTCTAACACTTTAGTTGAGGAAAAAGGAGAAGACATAAAAGTCACCAAAGTCTTGAGAGTCGTTTTTAGTCGTCATATTAATAACAATAACATTAATAATAATAATACTAATATTACTAAATTTGTTTATATGCAAGCGCTTAATTAAGGTAACAGTTTCTTGCTTATATCTCGAAAACAGTTACTCCTATCAATTTTTACTTTTTCACCAAAATTAAAGGTGATAAAATTTCCTACAAAATAGTTATTTGCATTTTTTATGTAGTACTAACCATAAGCGAGATATAAGTTAAATAATTAATAATTAAAAAAAAGTGTTTTAACAGAAAATGTCTTGTGATTTAAAATACACTTAATTTATTGAGTCCAATACTTTATTAGAAGAAAAAGAAGGTGACATAAAAGTCACTGAAGTCTTCAGAGTCGTTTTTAAATGCTGCATTTTTGTCTTCGTCTCAAACATTGAAAACTGAATTACATTTTTGTTCAGTAACAGTTACAGTTTTCTTATTGGTTTTTTGCTTATATCTCGAAAACAGTTACTCCTGTCAAATTTTATCTTTCTTTCAAAATTAAAGCTGATAAAATTTCCAACAAAATAGTTATTTACATTTTTCTTGTAGGACCAAGCATAAACGAGTTATAGAGTTGGATATAGATAATATTTAACAAAAATTTGCTTTAAAATAAATTGCTTGAAAAACCGGAATTAAACTAAATTAACTGTGTCTAACACTTTAGTGGAGGAAAAAGGAGAAGACATAAAAGTCACTAAATGTTTCAGAGTCGTCTTTAGTCGTCATATTAATAACAATAACATTAATAATAATAATACTAATAGTACTAAATTTGCTTATATGCAAACGCTTAATTAAGGTAACAGTTTTTTGGTTTCTTGCTTGTATCTCGAAAACAGTTACTTCTATCAATTTTTATCTTTTTTTCAAAATTAAAGCTAATAAAATTTCCTACAAAATAGTTATTTCCAATTTTTTTGTAGGACCAACCATAAGCGAGTTATAGAGTTGGATATAAATATCTTTAACAAAAATTTGCTTTAAAATAAAATGTTTGAAAAACCGATATTAAACTAAATTATTTGGGTCTAACACTTTAGTTGAGGAAATAGGAAAAGACATAAAAGTCACCAAAGTCTTCAGAGTTGTTTTTAGTACTAAATTTGCTTATATGCAAGCGCTTAATTAAGGTAACAGTTTTTTGGTTTCTTGCTTATATCTAGAAAACAGTTACTCCTATCAATTTTTACTTTCTTACTAAAATTAAAGCTGATAAAATTTCCTACAAAATAGTAATTTGCATTTTTCATGTAGGACTAACCTTAAGCGAGATATAAGTTTGAAAATAATTAATATTTAAAAAAAAGTGCTTTAACAGAAAATGTCTTGTGATTTAAAATACACTTAATTTAATGGGTCCAATACTTTATTAGAAGAAAAAGGAGGTGACATAAAAGTCACTGAAGTCTTCATAGTCGATTTTAAATGCTGTATTTTCGTCTTTGTCTCAAACATTGAAAACTGAATTACATTTTTGTTCAGTACCAGTTACAGTTTTCTTATTGGTTTTTTGCTTATATCTCGAAAACAGTTACTCCTATCAATTTTTATCTTTCTTTCAAAATTAAAGCTGATAAAATTTCTTACAAAATAGTTATTTGCATTTTTTTGTAGGACCAAGCATAAGCGAGTATAGAGTTGGATATAAATAATCTTTAACAAAAATTTGCTTTAAAATAAAATGTTTGGAAAACCGATACTAAACTAAATTAATTGGGTCTAACACTTTAGTTGAGGAAAAAGGAGAAGACATAAAAGTCACCAAAGTCTTGAGAGTCGTTTTTAGTCGTCATATTAATAACAATAACATTAATAATAATAATACTAATATTACTAAATTTGTTTATATGCAAGCGCTTAATTAAGGTAACAGTTTCTTGCTTATATCTCGAAAACAGTTACTCCTATCAATTTTTATCTTTTTACTAAAATTAAAGCTGATAAAATTTCCTACAAAATAGTTATTTGCATTTTTCATGTAGAACTAACCATAAACGAGATATAAGTTTGAAAATAATTAATAATTAAAAAAAAATGTGCTTTAACAGAAAATGTCTTGTGATTTAAAATACACTTAATTTATTGGGTCCAATACTTTATTAGAAGAAAAAGAAGGTGACATATAAGTCACTCAAGTCTTCAGAGTCGTTTTTAAATGCTGCATTTTCGTCTTCGTCTCAAACATTAAAAACTGAATTACATTTTTGTTCAGTAACAGTTACAGTTTTCTTATTGGTTTTTTGCTTATATCTCGAAAACAGTTACTCCTATCATATTTTATCTTTCTTCCAAAATTAAAGCTGATAAAATTTTCAACAAAATAGTTATTTACATTTTTCTTGTTGGACCAAGCATAAACGAGTTATAGAGTTGGACATAAATAATATTTAACAAAAATTTTCTTTAAAATAAAATGCTTGAAAAATCGGAATTAAACTAAATTAATTGTGTCCAACACTTTAGTAGAGGAAAAAGGAGAAGACATAAAAGTCACTAAATGTTTCAGAGTCGTCTTTAGTCGTCATATTAATAACAATAATATTAATAATAATAATACTAAAAGTACTAAATCTGCTTATATGCAAACGCTTAATTAAGGTAACAGTTTTTTGGTTTCTTGCTTATATCTCGAAAACAGTTACTCCTATCAATTTTTATCTTTTTGTCAAAATTAAAGCTGATAAAATTTCCTACAAAATAGTTATTTGCATTTTTTTGTAGGACCAACCATAAGCGAGTTATAGAGTTGGATATAAATAATCTTTAACAAAAATTTGCTTTAAAATAAAATGTTGGAAAAACCGATATTAAACTAAATTAATTGGGTCTAACATTTTAGTAGAGGAAAAAGGAGAAGACATAAAAGTCACCAAAGTCTTCAGAGTTGTTTTTAGTACTAAATTTGCTTATATGCAAGCGCTTAATTAAGGTAACAGTTTTTTGGTTTCTTGCTTATATCTCGAAAACAGTTACCTCAATCAATTTTTATCTTTTTACTAAAATTAAAGCTGATAAAATTTCCTACAAAATAGTTATTTGCATTTTTCATGTAGAACTAACCATAAACGAGATATAAGTTTGAAAATAATTAATAATTAAAAAAAAGTGCTTTAACAGAAAATGTCTTGTGATTTAAAATACACTTAATTTATTGGGTCCAATACTTTATTAGAAGAAAAAGGAGGTGACATAAAAGTCGCTGAAGTCTTCAGAGTCATTTTTAAATGCTGCATTTTCGTCTTCGTCTCAAACATTGAAAACTGAATTACATTTTTGTTCAGTAACAGTTACAGTTTTCTTATTGGTTTTTTGCTTATATCTCGAAAACAGTTACTCCTATCAAATTTTATCTTTCTTCCAAAATTAAAGCTGATAAAATTTTCAACAAAATAGTTATTTACATTTTTCTTGTAGGACCAAGCATAAACGAGTTATAGAGTTGGACATAAATAATATTTAACAAAAATTTGCTTTAAAATAAAATGCTTGAAAAACCGGAATTAAACTAAATTAATTGTGTCTAACACTTTAGTTGAGGAAAAAGGAGAAGACATATATTCCGCTTATGATTAGTCAAATTTATAAGAGTAACTGTTTTCGAGATATAAGCAAAAAACCAAAGTGAAAACTGTAACAGTTACTGAACAAAAATGTAATTCAGTTTTCAAAGTTTGAGACGAAGGCGAAAATGCAGCATTTAAAAACGACTCTGAAGACTTCAGTGACTTTTAAGTCACCTCCTTTTTCTTCTAATAAAGTATTGGACCCAATAAATGAAGTGTATTTTAAATCACAAGACATTTTCTGTTAAAGCACTTTTTTTTAAATATTGATTATTTTCAAACTTAGATCTCGATTATGGTTAGTCCTACATGAAAAATGCAAATAACTATTTTGTAGAAAATTTGATCAGCTTTAATTTTAGTAAAAAGATAAAAATTTATAGGAGCAACTGTTTTCGAGATATAAGCAAGAAATCAAAAAACTGTTACCTTAATAAAGCGCTTGCATATAAGCAAATTTAGTACTATTAGTATTATTATTATTAATGTTATTGTTATTAATATGACGACTAAAAACGACTCTGAAGACTTTGGTGACTTTTATGTCTTTTCTTTTTTCCTATACTAAAGTGTTAGACCCAATTAATTTAGTTTAATTTCGGTTTTTCAAACATTTTATTTTAAAGCAAATTTTTGTTAAAGATTATTTATATCCAACTCTATAACTCGCTTATGGTTGGTCTTACAAAAGAAATGCATTTAACTATTTTGTAGGAAATTTTATCAGCTTTAATTTTGAAAGAAAGATAAAAATTGATAGGAGTAATTGTTTTCGAGATATAAGAAAATAACCAAAGTGAAAACTGTTACAGTTACTGAACAAAAATGTAATTCAGTTTTCAATGTTTGAGACGAAGACGAAAATGCAGCATTTAAAAACGACTCTGAAGACTTCAGTGACTTTTATGTCACCTCCTTTTTCTTCTAATAAAGTATTGGACCCAATAAATTAAATGTATTTTAAATCACAAGGCATTTTCTGTTAAAGCACTTTTGTTTTAAATATTATTTATTTTCAAACTTATATCTCGCTTATGGTTAGTCGTACATGAAAAATGCAAATAACTATTTTGTAGGAAATTTTATTAACTTTAATTTTAGTAAAAAGATAAAATTTGATAGGAGTAACTGTTTTCGAGATATAAGCAAAAAACCAATAAGAAAACTGTTACTGTTACTGAACAAAAATGTAATTCAGTTTTCAATGTTTGAGACGAAGACAAAAATGCAGCATTTAAAAACGACTCTGAAAACTTCAGTGACTTTTATGTCACCTCCTTTTTCTTCTAATAAAGTATTGGACCCAATAAATTAAGTGTATTATAAATCACAAGACATTTTCTGTTAAAACTCTTATTTTTAATTATTAATTATTTTCAAACTTATATCTCGCTTATGGTTAGTTCTACATGAAAAATGCAAATAACTATTTTGTAGGAAATTTTATCACCTTTAATTTTGGTGAAAAAGTAAAAGTTGATAGGAGTAACTGTTTTCGAGATATAAGCAAAAAACAAAAAAACTGTTACCTTAATTAAGCGCTTGCATATAAGCAAATTTAGTACTACTAGTATTGTTATTATAAATGTTATTGTTATTAATATGACGACTAAAGACAACTCTAAGACTTTTATGTCTCCTCCTTTTTCCTCTACTAAAGTGTTAGACACAATTAATTTAGTTTAATTTCAGTTTTTCAAACATTTTATTTTAAAGCAAATTTTTGTTAAATATTAAAAACTATAAAATGGCTTAGATTGCCTAAAAACACACATCACACATGATCTTTTGCATAGAAATGAGAAAACGCTCATGTAACACACAAAATAAGCTCCATTTTTCCTTATTAAAAGTATTATTATTATTATTAACTTTTGTATAGTAAATGTTTTTATACCAGTTTTAAAATGAGTTATTAATTTTAGACAATTTCTTGTCTAAAAACACAGATCACAGATGATTTCTTGCATAGAAATGAGAAAACACTCATATAACACACAAAATAAGCTTCATTTTTGCTTAGAAAACTAAGCTTACTTTTATTACTATTATTATTATTTTAATTATTATTATTATTATTATTATTGTTATTAATATTATTATTATTACTATTACTATTATTATTATTATTATTATTATTATTATTATTATTATTATTATTATTATTATTATTATTATTATTATTATTATTATTATTATTATTAAAAACCGATTATAACTTTTGTATAGTATTGTTTTTATACCAGTTTTAAAATGAGTGATTAATTTTAGCCAATTTCTTGCCTAAAACCTATAAAATGGCTTAGATTGCCTAAAAACACAGATCACAGATGATTTCTTGCATAGAAATGAGAAAACACTCATATAACACACAAAATAAGCTTCATTTTTGCTTAGAAAACTAAGCTTACTTTTATTACTATTATTATTATTTTTATTATTATTATTATTATTATTGTTATTTTTATTATTATTATTATTATTATTATTATTATTATTATTAATATTATTATTATTAAAAACCGATTATAACTTTTGTATAGTAAATGTTTTTACACCAGTTTTAAAATGAGTTATTAATTTTAGACAATTTCTTACCTAAAAACACAGATCACAGATGATCTCTTGCATAGAAAAACTAAGCTTTAATTTAGAAAGAAATTCATTATTATAAGTATTATTATCATTATTATTATTATTATTATTATTATTATTATTATTATTATTATTTCTTTTATTACTATTATTATTATTATTAACTTTTGTATAGTAAATGTTTTTATAACAGTTTTAAAATGAGTTATTAATTTTAGACAATTTCTTGCCTAAAAACACAGATCACAGATGATTTCTTGCATAGAAATGAGAAAACGCTCATATAACACAAAATAAGCTTCATTTTTGCTTAGAAAACTAAGCTTACTTTTATTACTATTATTATTATTTTAATTATTATTATTATTATTATTATTGTTATTATTATTATTATTATTGTTATTAATATTATTATTATTACTATTATTATTATTATTATTATTATTATTATTATTATTATTATTATTATTATTATTATTATTATTATTATTATTATTATTATTATTATTATTATTATTATTAAAAACCGATTATAACTTTTGTATAGTATTGTTTTTATACCAGTTTTAAAATGAGTGATTAATTTTAGCCAATTTCTTGCCTAAAACCTATAAAATGGCTTAGATTGCCTAAAAACACAGATCACAGATGATTTCTTGCATAGAAATGAGAAAACACTCATATAACACACAAAATAAGCTTCATTTTTGCTTAGAAAACTAAGCTTACTTTTATTACTATTATTATTATTTTTATTAATATTATTGTTATTATTATTATTATTATTATTATTATTGTTATTATTATTATTATTATTATTATTATTATTATTATTAAAAACCGATTATAACTTTGTATAGTATTGTTTTTATACCAGTTTTGAAATGAGTGATTAATTTTAGCCAATTTCTTGCCTAAAAACTATAAAATGGCTTTGGTTGCCTAAAAACACAGATCACACATGATCTTTTGCATAGAAATGAGAAAACGCTCATATAACACAAAATAAGCTTCATTTTTGCTTAGAAAACTAAGCTTACTTTTATTACTACTATTATTATTATTTTTATTATTATTATTATTATTACTATTATTTTTATTATTATTATTATTACTATTATTATTATTATTATTATTATTATTATTATTATTATTATTATTATTATTATTATTATTATTATTATTATTATTATTATTATTATTATTATTATTATTATTATTATTATTATTATTATTATTATTAAAAACCGATTATAACTTTTGTATAGTAAATGTTTTTATACCAGTTTTAAAATGAGTTATTAATTTTAGACAATTTCTTGCCTAAAAACACAGATCACAGATGATCTCTTGCATAGAAATGAGAAAACGCTCATATAACACACAAAATAAGCTTTACTTTTGCTTAGAAAACTAAGCTTACTTTTATTACTATTATTTTTATTATTGTTATTATTATTATTATTATTATTATTATTATTATTTTTATTATTATTATTAACTTTTGTATAGTAAATGTTTTTATACCAGTTTTGAATTGAGTTATTAATTTTAGACAATTTCTTGCCTAAAAACTATAAAATGGCTTAGATTGCCTAAAAACACAGATCACACCTGATCTTTTGCATAGAAATGAGAAAACGCTCATATAACACAAAATAAGCTTTATTTTTGCTTAGAAAACTAAGCTTACTTTTATTACTACTATTATTATTATTTTTAATATAATTATTATTACTATTATTTTTATTATTATTATTACTAGTATTATTATTATTATTATTATTAATATTATTATTATTAAAAACCGATTATAACTTTTGTATAGTAAATGTTTTTATACCAGTTTTAAAATGAGTTATTAATTTTAGACAATTTCTTGCCTAAAAACACAGATCACAGACGATCTCTTGCATAGAAATGAGAAAACGCTCAGATAACACAAAATAAGCATCATTTTTGCTTAGAAAAACTAAGCTTTAATTTAGAAAGAAATTCATTATTATAAGTATTATTATCATTATTATTATTATTATTATTATTATTATTATTATTATTATTATTATTATTATTATTTCATTTATTACTATTATTATTATTATTATTATTATTATTATTATTAAAAACTTATATTAAACAGACAGAAAACGTCGTATTCTGACACAAAAAAACGAATTACGTTATAGACTTGACGAGAACGGCTTATCTCGGACTCTTATAGGACTCTTATAGGGTCAAAAAGTATCAGTTTGGATTAAAAGAAATTATTTTTGTTGACTCTCAGTCTGAATTGTTCATCAGTTCAAACAAAAACGGCTTATTTTAGACGATCTTTTGCTTTGAACAAGAAAACTTACATCGAACACACTAAAAACGTATTAATCTGGCATAAAAGAGCAATTTATGTATCACTTTGGATAAAGGCAGCTAATCCTATTCGTTTCATTGCCTAAAATAGACAAAATTGTTAAAAAATCTAACAAAAACGCTGTATTCTAGCACAAAATACTTATTACATTATAGTTTTGACGAGAATACCTTATTTGGAATGATTCTATGCTTCCAAACGAGTAAATTTTTATTAAACAGATGCCAAACATCATGTTTTGTCCTATAAAGACATTTTATATTGCAGTTTGTATTAAAACAAAATATTATCGTTGATTCTTTGTTAGAGGCAGCAAACCTAACATTAAAGAATCTGAAAACTTTGTATTCGGACACAAACCATTGAATTTTGTATCAGTTTAGACAAAAACGGATGATTTTCGACAATATTTTGCTTTCAACAAGAGAACTTACATCAAACTGACTAAAAACGTCTTATTTTAGCACAAAACAAAAGATTTGCGTTATAGTCTTAAAGCTGATTCATGCCACAGTTTGGATAAAAACCAATTATTTTTGTTAATTCATTGTTACAAACAAGAAACCTTACATCAAAGAAACTGAAAACCACTTATTCAGGCACAGAAATTCGAATTACGTTTCAGTCTAGACAAAAACTGCTTATTTTAGACGATCCTTTGTTTTGAACACGAAAACTTACATTAAAAAGATTAAAAACGTCTTATTCTGGCTGAAAACTGCAAATTATATATTACTCTAATAAAAGCAATTTATCCTAATTACTCCTTTGCTTAGAATAGAGCAAACTTGTATAAAACTTAATGAAAACTTTAAATTTCGTCTCAAAGAAATAATTTACGTTATAGTTTTGACCAGCACTGTTTATTTCAAACGAATTTATGATTCGAAACTAATGAACTTTTATGGGGCAGATGCAAAACCACATATTACCATATAAAGCGTTGTTTTAAAGCAAAGTATTACCTTTTGCAACAAGAAATTTCACGTCAAAGAAACTGAAAACTTCGTATCTATGCATAAATATCGAATTACGTATCAGTTTAGGCAAATACAGCTTATTTTAAACGATTCCTTGCTGTAAACAAGAAAAATTTTATCAAGCATATTGAAAACGTCTTATTCTCGAAAATAAGAGCAAATTATGTATCAGTTTTAACAAAAGCGGATTACTCTGTTTGATTCTATGCTTAGAGTAGAGTAAACTACTTTAAAACGTAATGAAAACTCTATATTCAAGCTCAAAAGAACAAATTACGTTATAGTTTTGACAAAAAAAAATATTCCGAACGATTACATACTTCGAAGAAAGCAAACTTTAATTGAACAGGTGCAAAAGCTAATACTTTGCTCTAAAATAACGATTTATGTGGTAATATGGTATTTTGCATCTGTCCTATAAAAGTTTACTCGTTTCGCTCCATTGAATCATTCGAAATAAATTATTTTAACACAACAACAACGAAAATAATTTGTTTTTGTTTAAACTGTATCATAAGACGCTTTTATAAAACGAACTAAGACGTTTGGCATTTGTTTAGTGAAAGTTTTCTCGTTTGGGGGCATAAAATCGTTTGAAATTAACAGTTCTAGTCAAAACTATAACGTAAATTATTTCTTTGAGACGAAATTTAAAGTTTTCATTAAGTTTTATACAAGTTTGCTCTATTCTAAGCAAAGGAGTAATCAGGATAAACTGCTTTTATCCAAAGTAATACATAATTTGCAGTTTTGAGCCAGAATAAGACGTTTTTAATCTTTTTAATGTAAGTTTTTGTGTTCAAAAGAAAGAATCGTCTAAAATAAGCAATTTGTGTCTAGACTGAAACGTAATTTGATTTTCAGGGCCTGAATAAGAGGTTTTCAGTTTCTTTGATGTAAGGTTTCTTGTTTGTAACAATGAATAAACGAAAATCATTGGTTTTAATCCAAACTGTGACATAAATCGTTTTTTAAAGGCGAAATCAGACGTTTTGCCTCTGTTCAGTGAAAGTATACTGGTTTCAAAGCATAGAATCGTTTGAAATTAACAGTTCTCGTCAAGACTATAACGCAAATCTTTAAAGTGATACAAAGAAATAATTTACGTTATAGTTTTGACCAGAACTGTTAATTTCAAACGATTTTATGCCCCCAAACAAGAAAACTTTCACTAAACAAATGCCAAACGTCTTAGTTCGTTTTATAAAAGCGACTTATGATACAGTTTAAACAAAAACAAATTATTTTTGTTGTTGTTGTGTTAAAATAATTTATTTCGAATGATTCAATGGAGCGAAACGAGTAAACTTTTATAGGACAGATGCAAAATACCATATTACCACATAAATCGTTATTTTAAAGCAAAGTATTAGCTTTTGCACTTGTTCAATTAAAGTTTGCTTACTTCGAAGTATGTAATCGTCCGGAATATTTTTTTTGTCAAAACTATAACGTAATTTGTTCTTTTGAGCTTGAATATAGAGTTTTCATTACGTTTTAAAGTAGTTTACTCTACTCTAAGCATAGAATCAAACAGAGTAATCCGCTTTTGTTAAAACTGATACATAATTTGCTCTTATTTTCGAGAATAAGACGTTTTCAATATGCTTGATAAAATTTTTCTTGTTTATAGCAAGGAATCGTTTAAAATAAGCTGTATTTGCCTAAACTGATACGTAATTCGATATATATGCATGGATACGAAGTTTTCAGTTTCTTTGACGTGAAATTTCTTGTTGCAAAAGGTAATACTTTGCTTTAAAACAACGCTTTATATGGTAATATGTAGTTTTGCATCTGCCCCTTAAAAGTTCATTAGTTTCGAATCATAAATTCGTTTGAAATAAACAGTACTGGTCAAAACTATAACGTAAATTATTTCTTTGAGACGAAATTTAAAGTTTTCATTAAGTTTTATACAAGTTTGCTCTATTCTAAGCAAAGGAGTAATCAGGATAAATTGCTTTTATCTAGAGTAATATATAATTTGCAGTTTTCAGCCAGAATAAGACGTTTTTAATCTTTTTAATGTAAGTTTTCGTGTTCAAAACAAAGGATCGTCTAAAATAAGCAGTTTTTGTCCAGACTGAAACGTAATTCAAATTTCTGTGCCTGAATAAGGAGTTTTCAGTTTCTTTGATATAAGGTTTCTTGTTTGTAACAATGAATTAACAAAAATAATTGGTTTTTATCCAAACTGGGGCATGAATCAGCTTTAAGACTATAACGCAAATCTTTTGTTTTGTGCTAAAATAAGACGTTTTTAGTCAGTTTAATGTAAGTTTTCTTGTTGAAAGCAAAATATTGTCTAAAATCAACCGTTTTTGTCTAACTGATACAAAATTCGGTGGTTTGTGTCCGAATACAAAGTTTTCAGATTCTTTAATGTTAGGTTTGCTGCTTCTAACAAAGAATCAACGAAAATATTTTGTTTTAATACAAACTGCAATATAAAATGTCTTTATTGGATAATAGTAATAATAATAATAATAATAAAAATAATAATAATAGTAGTAATAAAAGTAAGCTTAGTTTTCTAAGCAAAAATGAAGCTTATTTTGTGTTATATGAGCGTTTTATCATTTCTATGCAAAAGATCATGTGTGATCTGTGTTTTTAGGCAATCTAAGCCATTTTATAGTTTTTAGGCAAGAAATTGGCTAAAATTAATCACTCATTTTAAAACTGGTATAAAAACAATACTATACAAAAGTTATAATCGGTTTTTAATAATAATAAATATAATAATAATAATAATAATAATAATAATAATAATAATAATAATAATAATAATAATAATAATAACAACAATAATATTAATAAAAATAATAATAATAGTAATAAAAGTAAGCTTAGTTTTCTAAGCAAAAATAAAGCTTATTTTGTGTGTTATATGAGTGTTTTCTCATTTCTATGCAAGAAATCATCTGTGATCTGTGTTTTTAGGCAAGAAATTGTCTAAAATTAATAACTCATTTTAAAACTGATATAAAAACATTTACTATACAAAAGTTAATAATAATAATAATAATAATAATAATAATAATAATAATAATAGTAATAGTAACAAAAGCAATAATAATAATAATACTTTTAATAAGGAAAAATGGAGCTTATTTTGTGTGTTACATGAGCGTTTTCTCATTTCTATGCAAAAGATCATGTGTGATCTGTGTTTTTAGGCAATCTAAGCCATTTTATAGTTTTTAATATTTAACAAAAATTAGCTTTAAAATAAAATGTTTGAAAAACTAAAATTAAACTAAATTAATTGTGTCTAACCTTTTAGTAGAGGAAAAAGGAGGAGACATAAAAGTCACAAAAGTTTTAGAGTTGTCTTTAGTCGTCATATTAGTAACAATAACATTTATAATAACAATACTAGTAGTACTAAATTTGCTTATATGCAAGCGCTTAATTAAGGTAACAGTTTTTTTGTTTTTTGCTTATATCTCGAAAACAGTTACTCCTATCAATTTTTACTTTTTCACCAAAATTAAAGGTGATAAAATTTCCTACAAAATAGTTATTTGCATTTTTTTGTAGGACCAACCATAAGCGAGTTATAGAGTTGGATATAAATAATCTTTAACAAAAATTTGCTTTAAAATAAAATGTTTGAATAACCGATATTAAACTAAATTAATTGGGTCTAACATTTTAGTTGAGGAAAAAGGAGAAGACATAAAAGTCACCAAAGTCTTGAGAGTCGTTTTTAGTCGTCATATTAATAACAATAACATTAATAATAATAATACTAATATTACTAAATTTGTTTATATGCAAGCGCTTAATTAAGGTAACAGTTTCTTGCTTATATCTCGAAAACAGTTACTCCTATCAATTTTTATCTTTTTACTAAAATTAAAGCTGATAAAATTTCCTACTAAATAGTTATTTGCATTTTTCATGTAGAACTAACCATAAACGAGATATAAGTTTGAAAATAATTAATAATTAAAAAAAAATGTGCTTTAACAGAAAATGTCTTGTGATTTAAAATACACTTAATTTATTGGGTCCAATACTTAATTAGAAGAAAAATGAGGTGACAGTAAATGCTGCATTTTCGTCTTCGTCTTAAACATTGAAAACTAAATTACATTTTTGTTCAGTAACTGTTACAGTTTTCACTTTGGTTTTTTGCTTATATCTCGAAAACATTTACTCCTATCAATTTTTGTCTTTCTCTCAAATTAAAGCTGATAAAATTTCCTACAAAATAGTTTTTTGCATTTTTTTTGTAGAACCAACCATAAACGAGTTATAGAGTTGGATATAAATAATCTTTAACAAAAATTTGCTTTAAAATAAAATGTTTGAAAAACCGAAATTAAACTAAATTAATTAAGACTAACACTTTAGTAGAGGAAAAAGGAGAAGACATAAAAGTCACCAAAGTCTTCAGAGTCGTTTTTAGTCGTCATATTAATAACAATAACATTAATAATAATAATACTAAAAGTACTAAATTTGCTTACATGCAAACGCTTAATTCAGGTAACAGTTTTTTGTTTTTTTGCTTACAGCTCGAAAACAGTTACTCCTATAAATTTGACTAATCATAAGCGAAATATAAGTTTGAAAATAATTAATATTTAAAAAAAAAGTGCTTTAACAGAAAATGTTTTGTGATTTAAAATACACTTAATTTATTGGGTCCAATACTTTATTAGAAGAAAAAGGAGGTGACAGAAAGGTCACTGAAGTTTTTAGAGTCGTTTGTATATGCTGCATTTTCGTCTTCGTCTCAAACATTGAAAACTGAATTACATTTTTGTTCAGTAACTGTAACAGTTTTCACTTTGGTTTTTTGCTTATATCTCGAAAACATTTACTCTTATCAATTTTTATCTTTCTTTCAAAATTAAAGCTGATAAAATTTCTTACAAAATAGTTATTTGCATTTCTTTTGTAAGACCAACCATAAGCGAGTTATAGAGTTGGATATAAACAATCTTTAACAAAAATTTGCTTTAAAATAAAATGTTTGAAAAACCGAAATTAAACTAAATTAATTGGGTCTAACACTTTAGTAGAGGAAAAAGAAGAAGACATAAAAGTCATCAAAGTCTTCAGAGTCGTTTTTAGTCGTCAAATTAATAACAATAACATTAATAATAATAATACTAATATTACTAAATTTGCTTATATGCAAGCGCCTGATTAAGGTAACAGTTTCTTGCTTATATCTCGAAAACAGTTACTCCTATCAATTTTTACCTTTTTACTAAAATTAAAGCTGATAAAATTTCCTACAAAATAGTAATTTGCATTTTTCATGTAGGACTAACCATAAGCGAGATATAAGTTTGAAAATAATTAATATTTAAAAAAAAAGTGCTTTAACAGAAAATGTCTTGTGATTTAAAATACACTTAATTTATTGGGTCCAATACTTTATTAGAAGAAAAAGAAGGTGACATAAAAGTCACTGAAGTCTTCAGAGTCGATTTTTAATGCTGCATTTTCGTCTTCGTCTCAAACATTAAAAATTGAATTACATTTTTGTTCAGTAACAGTTACAGTTTTCTTATTGGTTTTTTGCTTATATCTCTAAAACAGTTACTCTTATCAAATTTTATCTTTCTTCCAAAATTAAAGCTGATAAAATTTCCAACAAAATAGTTATTTACATTTTTCTTGTAGGACCAAGCATAAACGAGTTATAGAGTTGGACATAAATAATATTTAACAAAAATTTGCTTTAGAATAAAATGCTTGAAAAACCGGAATTAAACTAAATTAATTGTGTCTAACACTTTAGTAGAGGAAAAAGGAGAAGACATAAAAGTCACTAAATGTTTCAGAGTCGTCTTTAGTCGTCATATTAATAACAATAACATTAATAATAACATTACTAAAAGTACTAAATTTGCTTATATGCAAACGCTTAATTATGGTAACAGTTTTTTGGTTTCTTGCTTATATCTCGAAAACAGTTACTCCTATCAATTTTTATCTTTTTTTCAAAATTAAAGCTGATAAAATTTCCTACAAAACAGTTATTTGCATTTTTTTGTAGGACCAACCATAAGCGAGTTATAGAGTTGGATATAAATAATCTTTAACAAAAATTTGTTTTAAAATAAAATGTTTGAAAAACCGATATTAAACTAAATTAATTGGGTCTAACATTTTAGTAGAAGAAAAAGAAGAAGATATAAAAGTCACCAAAGTCTTCAGAGTTGTTTTTAGTACTAAATTTGCTTATATGCAAGCGCTTAATTAAGGTAACAGTTTTTTGGTTTCTTGCTTATATCTCGAAAACAGTTACTCCAATCAATTTTTATCTTTTTACTAAAATTAAAGCTGATAACATTTCCTACAAAATAGTAGTTTGCATTTTTCATGTAGAACTAACCATAAGCGAGATATAAGTTTGAAAATAATTAATATTTAAAAAAAAGTGATTTAACAGAAAATGCCTTGTGATTTAAAATACACTTAATTTAGTTGGCAAGCGCTTAATTAAGGTAACAGTTTTTTGGTTTTTAACACACAAAATAAGCTTCATTTTTGCTTAGAAAACTAAGCTTACTTTTATTACTATTATTATTTTTATTATTATTATTATTATTATTGTTATTATTTTTAATATTATTATTATTATTATTATTATTATTATTATTTTTATTATTATTATTATTATTATTATTATTATTATTATTATTATTATTATTGTTATTATTATTATTATTTTTAATAAAAACTTATATTAAACAGACAGAAAACGTCGTATTCTGACACAAAAAAACGAATTACGTTATAGACTTGACGAGAGCGGCGTATCTAGGACTCTTATAGGACTCTTAGTCAAAAAGTATCAGTTTGGATTAAAACAAATTATTTTTGTTGACTCTCAGTCTGGATTGTTCATCAGTTCAAACAAAAACGGCTTATTTTAGACGATCTTTTGCTTTGAACAAGAAAACTTACATCGAACAGACTAAAAACGTATTAATCTGGCATAAAAGAGCAATTTATGTATCACTTTGGATAAAGGCAGCTAATCCTATTCGTTTCATTGCTTAAAATAGACAAAATTGTTAATAAATCTAACAAAAACGCTGTATTCTAGCACAAAATACTAATTACATTATAGTTTCGACGAGAATAGCTTATTTGGAATGATTCTATGCTTCCAAACGAGTAAATTTTTATTAAACAGATGCCAAACATCATGTTTTGTCCTATAAAGATATTTTATATTGCAGTTTGTATTAAAACAAAATATGTTCGTTGATTCTTTGTTAGAAGCAGCAAACCTATCATTAAAGAATCTGAAAACTTTGTATTCGGACACAAACCACCGATTTTTGTATCAGTTTAGACAAAAACGGTTGATTTTCGACAATATTTTGCTTTGAACAAGAAAACTTATATCAAAATGACTAAAAACGTCTTATTTTAGCACAAAACAAAAGATTTGCGTTATAGTCTTAACGAGAGCTGTTAATTTCAAACGGTTCTGTGCTTTGAAACGAGTAAACTTTCACTGAACAGAGGAAAAAAATTTCGCCTTTTAAAAACGATTCATGCCACAGTTTGGATAAAAACCAATTATTTTCGTTAATTCATTGTTACAAACAAGAAACCTTACATCAAAGTAACTGAAAACCCCTTATTCAGGCACAGAAATTCGAATTACGTTTCAGTCTGGACAAAAACTGCTTACTTTAGACGATCCTTTGTTTTGAATACAAAAACTTACATTAAAAAGATTAAAAACGTCTTATTCTGGCTGAAAACTGCAAATTATATATTACTCTAAATAAAAGCAATTTATCCTGATTACTCCTCTACTTAGAATAGAGTAAACTTGTATAAAACTTTATGAAAACTTTAAATTTCGTCTCAAAGAAATAATTTGCGTTATAGTTTTGACCAGCACTGTTTATTTCAAACAAATTTATGATTCGAAACTAATGAACTTTTATGGGGCAGATGCAAAACCACATATTACCATATAAAGCGTTGTTTTAAAGCAAAGTATTACCTTTTGCAACAAGAAATTTCACGTCCAAGAAACTGAAAACTTCGTATCCATGCATAAATATCGAATTACGTAACAGTTTAGGCAAATACAGCTTATTTTAAACGATTCCTTGCTATAAACAAGAAAAATTTTATCAAGCATATTGAAAACGTCTTATTCTCGAAAATAAGAGCAAATTATGTATCAGTTTTAACAAAAGCGGATTACTCTGTTTGATTCTATGCTTAGAGTAGAGTCAACTACTATAAAACGTAATGAAAACTCTATATTCAATTCAACAAATTACGTTATAGTTTTGACAAAAAAAAATATTTCGGACGATTACATACTTTGAAGTAAGCAAACTTTAATTGAACAAGTGCAAAAGCTAATACTTTGCTTTAAAATAACGATTTATGTGGTAATATGGTATTTTGCATTTGTCCTATAAAAGTTTACTCGTTTCGCTCTATTGAATCATTCGAAATAAATTATTTTGACACAACAACAACGAAAATAATTTGTTTTTTTTAAACTATAACATAAGTCGCTTTTATAAAACGAACTAAGACGTTTGGCATCTGTTTAGTGAAAGTTTTCTCGTTTGGGGGCATAAAAGTTTTTGAAATTAACAGTTCTGGTCAAAACTATAACGTAAATTATTTCTTTGTATCACTTTAAAGATTTGCGTTATAGTCTTGACGAGAACTGTTAATTTCAAACGATTCTATGCTTTGAAACCAGTATACTTTCACTGAACAGAGGCAAAACGTCTGATTTCGCCTTTAAAAAACGATTTTATCACAGTTTGGATTAAAACCAATGATTTTCGTTTATTCATTGTTACAAACAAGAAACCTTACATCAAAGAAACTGAAAACCTCTTATTCAGGCCTAGAAAATCAAATTACGTTTCAGTCTAGACACAAATTGCTTATTTTAGACGATTCTTTCTTTTGAACACGAAAACTTACATTAAAAAGATTAAAAACGTCTTATTCTGGCTCAAAACTGCAAATTATGTATTACTTTGGATAAAAGCAGTTTATCCTGATTACTCCTTTGCTTAGAATAGGCAAACTTGTATTAACCATAATGAAAACTTTAAATTTCGTCTCAAAGGAATAATTTACGTTATAGTTTTGACCAGAACTGTTAATTTCAAACGATTTTATGCCCCCAAACGAGAAAACTTTCACTAAACAGATGCCAAACGTCTTAGTTCGTTTTATAAAAACGACATGTTACAGTTTAAACAAAAACAAATTATTTTCGTTGTTGTTGTGTCAAAATAATTTATTTCGAATGATTCAATGGAGCGAAACGAGTAAACTTTTATAGGACAGATGCAAAATACCATATTACCACATAAATCGTTATTTTAAAGCAAAGTATTAGCTTTTGCACTTGTTCAATTAAAGTTTGCTTACTTCGAAGTATGTAATTGTCCAAAATAATTTTTTTTTGTCAAAACTATAACGTAATTTGTTCTTTTGAGCTTGAATATAGAGTTTTCATTACGCTTCATAGTAGTTTACTCTACTCTAAGCATAGAATCAAACAGAGTAATCTGCTTTTGTTAAAACTGATACATAATTTGCTCTTATTTTCAAGAATAAGACGTTTTCAATATGTTTGATAAAATTTTTCTTGTTTATAGCAAGGAATCGTTTAAAATAAGCTGTATTTGCCTAAACTGATACGTAATTCGATATTTGTGCATGGATACGAAGTTTTCAGTTTCTTTGACGTGAAATTTCTTGTTGCAAAAGGTAATAATTTGCTTTAAAACAACGCTTTATATGGTAATATGTGGTTTTGCATCTGCCCCATAAAAGTTCATTAGTTTCGAATCATAAAATCGTTTGAAATAAACAGTGCTGGTCAAAACTATAACGTAAATTATTTCTTTGAGACGAAATTTAAAGTTTTCATTAAGTTTTATACAAGTTTACTCTATTCTAAGTAAAGGAGTAATCAGGATAAATTGCTTTTATCTAGAGTAATATATAATTTGCAGTTTTCAGCCAGAATAAGACGTTTTTAATCTCTTTAATGTAAGTTTTCGTGTTCAAAACAAAGGATCGTCTAAAGTAAGCAGTTTTTGTCCAGACTGAAACGTAATTCGAATTTCTGTGCCTCAATAAGGGGTTTTTAGTTACTTTGATGTAAGGTTTCTTGTTTGTAACAATGAATTAACGAAAATAATTGGTTTTTATCCAAACTGTGGCATGAATCGTTTTTAAAAGGCGAAATAAGATGTTTTTCCTCTGTTCAGTGAAAGTTTACTCGTTTCAAAGCATAGAACCGTTTGAAATTAACAGCTCTCGTTAAGATTATAACGCAAATCTTTTGTTTTGTGCTAAAATAAGACGTTTTTAGTCAGTTTGATATAAGTTTTCTTGTTCAAAGCAAAATATTGTCGAAAATCAACCGTTTTTGTCTAAACTGATACAAAATTCGGTGGTTTGTGTCCGAATACAAAGTTTTCAGATTCTTTAATGTTAGGTTTGCTGCTTCTAACAAAGAATCAACGAACATATTTTATTTAATACAAACTGCAATATAAAATGTCTTTATAGGACAAAACATGATGTTTGGCATCTGTTTAATAAAAAATTACTCGTTTGGAAGCATAGAATCATTCCAAATAAGCTATTCTCGTCGAAACTATAATGTAATTAGTATTTTGTGCTAGAATACAGCGATTTTGTTAGATTTATTAACAATTTTGTTTATTTTAAGCAATGAAACGAATAGGATTAGCTGCCTTTATCTAAAGTGATACATAAATTGCTCTTTTATGCCAGATTAATACGTTTTTAGTCTGTTCGATGTAAGTTTTCTTGTTCAAAGCAAAAGATCGTCTTAAATAAGCCGTTTTTGTTTGAACTGATGAACAATTCAGCCTGAGAGTCAACAAAAATAATTTATTTTAATCCAAACTGATACTTTTTGACCCTATAAGAGTCCTATAAGAGTCCGAGATACGCCGTTCTCGTCAAGTCTATAACGTAATTCGTTTTTTTGTGTCAGAATACGACGTTTTCTGTCTGTTTAATATAAGTTTTTAATAATAATAATAATAATAGTAACAATAATAATAATAATAATAATAATAATAATAAAAATAATAATAGTAATAAAAGTAAGCTTAGTTTTCTAAGCAAAAATGAAGCTTATTTTGTGTTATATGAGCGTTTTCTCATTTCTATGCAAGAAATCATCTGTGATCTGAATTTTTAGGCAAGAAATTTTCTAAAATTAATAACTCATTTTAAAACTGGTATAAAAACATTTACTATACAAAAGTTATAATCGGTTTTTAATAATAATAATATTAATAATAATAATAATAATAATAATAATAATAATAATAATAATAATAATAATAATAATAATAGTAATAATAATAATAATAATAATAATAAAAATAATAATAATAGTAGTAATAAAAGTAAGCTTAGTTTTCTAAGCAAAAATGAAGCTTATTTTGTGTGTTATATGAGCGTTTTCTCATTTCTATGCAAAAGATCATGTGTGATCTGTGTTTTTAGGCAAGAAATTGTCTAAAATTAATAACTCATTTTAAAACTGGTATAAAAACATTTACTATACAAAAGTTAATAATAATAATAATAATAATAATAATAATAATATTAATAATAATAATAATAATAATAATAATAATAATAATAATAATAATAATAATAATAATAATAATAATAATAGTAATAGTAACAAAAGTAATAATAATAATAAAACTTTTAATAAGGAAAAATGGAGCTTATTTTGTGTGTTACATGAGCGTTTTCTCATTTCTATGCAAAAGATCATGTGTGATCTGTGTTTTTAGGCAATCTAAGCCATTTTATAGTTTTTAATATTTAACAAAAATTAGCTTTAAAATAGAATGTTTGAAAAACTGAAATTAAACTAAATTAATTGTGTCTAACACTTTAGTAGAGGAAAAATGAGGAGACATAAAAGTCACAAAAGTCTTTGAGTTGTCTTTAGTCGTCATATTAATAACAATAACATTTATAATAACAATACTAGTAGTACTAAATTTGCTTATATGCAAGCGCTTAATTAAGGTAACAGTTTTTTTGTTTTTTGCTTATATCTCGAAAACAGTTATTCCTATCAATTTTTACTTTTTCACCAAAATTAAAGGTGATAAAATTTCCTACAAAATAGTTATTTGCATTTTTCATGTAGAACTAACCATAAGCGAAATATAAGTTAAATAATTAATAATTAAAAAAAGTGTTTTAACAGAAAATGTTTTGTGATTTAAAATACACTTAATTTATTGGGTCCAATACTTTATTAGAAGAAAAAGAAGGTGACATAAAAGTCACTGAAGTCTTCAGAGTCGTTTTTAAATGCTGCATTTTTGTCTTCGTCTCAAACATTGAAAACTGAATTACATTTTTGTTCAGTAACAGTTACAGTTTTCTTATTGGTTTTTTGCTTATATCTCGAAAACAGTTACTCCTATAAAATTTTATTATTCTTTCAAAATTAAAGCTGATAAAATTTCCAACAAAAGAGTTATTTACATTTTTCTTGCAGGACCAAGCATAAACGAGTTATACAGTTGGATATAAATTATATTTAACAAAAATTTGCTTTAAAATAGAATGCTTGAAAAACCGGAATTAAACTAAATTAACTGTGTCTAACACTTTAGTAGAGGAAAAAGGAGAAGACATAAAAGTCACTAAATGTTTCAGAGTCGTCTTTAGTCGTCATATTAATAACAATAACATTAATAATAATAATACTAATAGTACTAAATTTGCTTATATGCAAACGCTTAATTAAGGTAACAGTTTTTTGGTTTCTTGTTTGTATCTCGAAAACAGTTACTCCTATCAATTTTTATCTTTTTTTCAAAATTAAAGCTGATAAAATTTCCTACAAAATAGTTACTTGCATTTTTTTGTTGGACCAACCATAAGCGAGTTATAGAGTTGGATATAAATAATCTTTAACAAAAATTTGCTTTAAAATAAAATGTTTGAAAAACCGATATTAAACTAAATTAATTGGGTCTAACACTTTAGTTGAGGAAAAAGGAGAAGACATAAAAGTCACCAAAGTCTTCAGAGTTGTTTTTAGTACTAAATTTGCTTATATGCAAGCGCTTAATTAAGGTAACAGTTTTTTGGTTTCTTGCTTATATCTCGAAAACAGTTTCTCCTATCAATTTTTATCTTTTTACTAAAATTAAAGCTGATAAAATTTCCTACAAAATAGTAAATTGCATTTTTCATGTAGGACTAACCTTAAGCGAGATATAAGTTTAAAAATAATTAATATTTAAAAAAAAAGTGCTTTAACAGAAAGTGTCTTGTGATTTAAAATACACTTAATTTAATGGGTCCAATACTTTATTAGAAGAAAAAGGAGGTGACATAAAAGTCACTGAAGTCTTCATTGTCGATTTTAAATGCTGTATTTTCGTCTTTGTCTCAAACATTGAAAACTGAATTACATTTTTGTTCAGTAACAGTCACAGTTTTTTTATTGGTTTTTTGCTTATATCTCGAAAACAGTTACTCCTATCAATTTTTATCTTTCTTTCAAAATTAAAGCTGATAAAATTTCCTACAAAATAATTATTTGCATTTTTTTGTAGGACCAACCATAAGCGAGTTATAGAGTTGGATATAAATAATCTTTAACAAAAATTTGCTTTAAAATAAAATGTTTGAAAAACCGATATTAAACTAAATTAATTGAGTCTAACACTTTAGTTGAGGAAAAAGGAGAAGACATAAAAGTCACCAAAGTCTTCAGAGTTGTTTTTAGTACTAAATTTGCTTATATGCAAGCGCTTAATTAAGGTAACAGTTTTTTGGTTTCTTGCTTATATCTCGAAAACAGTTACTCCTATCAATTTTTATCGTTTTACTAAGATTAAAGCTGATAAAATTTCCTACAAAATAGTAGTTTGCATTTTTCATGTAGGACTAACCATAAGCGAGATATAAGTTTGAAAATAATTAATATTTAAAAAAAAGTGCTTTAACAGAAAGAAAATGCCTTGTGATTTAAAATACACTTAATTTAGTTGGCAATCGCTTAACTAAAGTAACAGTTTTTTGGTTTTTAACACACAAAATAAGCTTCATTTTTGCTTAGAAAACTAAGCTTACTTTTATTATTATTATTATTATTTTTATTATTATTATTATTATTGTTATTATTTTTATTATTATTATTATTATTATTATTAATATTATTATTAATATTATTATTATTAAAAACCGCTTATAAATTTTGTATAGTAAATGTTTTTATACCAGTTTTAAAATGAGTTATTAATTTTAGACAATTTCTTGCCTAAAAACACAGATCACAGATGATCTCTTGCATAGAAATGAGAAAACGCTCATATAACACAAAATAAGCTTTATTTCTGCTTAGAAAACTAAGCTTACTTTTATTACTACTATTATTATTATTTTTATTATTATTATTATTATTACTAATATTTTTATTATTATTATTACTATTATTATTATTATTATTAATATTATTATTATTAAAAACCGATTATAACTTTTGTATAGTAAATGTTTTTATACCAGTTTTAAAATGAGTTATTAATTTTAGACAATTTCTTGCCTAAAAACGCAGATCACAGATGATCTTTTGCATAGAAATGAGAAAACGCTCATATAACACACAAAATAAGCTTCATTTTTGCTTAGAAAACTAAGCTTACTTTTATTACTATTATTTTTATTTTTATTATTATTATTATTATTATTATTATTATTATTATTATTATTATTATTATTATTATTATTATTATTATTATTGTTAATTTTATTATTATTAAAAACCGATTATAACTTTTGTATAGTAAATGTATTTATACCAGTTTTAAAATGAGTGATTTATTTTACACAATTTCTTGCCTAAAAACTATAAAATGGCTTAGATTGTCTAAAAACACAGATCACACATGATCTTTTGCATAGAAATGAGAAAACGCTCATGTAACACACAAAATAAGCTTTATTTTTCCTTATCAAAAGTATTATTATTATTATTACTTTTGTTACTATTACTATTATTATTATTATTATTATTATTATTATTGTTATTATTATTATTATTATTATTATTATTAACTTTTGTATAGTAAATGTTTTTATACCAGTTTTAAAATGAGTTATTAATTTTAGACAATTTCTTGCCTAAAAACACAGATCACAGATGATTTCTTGCATAGAAATGAGAAAACGCTCATATAACACACAAAATAAGCTTTATCTTTGCTTAGAAAACTAAGCTTACTTTTATTCCTAATATTATTTTTATTATTATTATTATTATTACTATTATTATTTATATTATTATTATTATTATTATTATTATTATTATTATTATTATTTTTATTATTATTATTATTATTGTTATTATTATTATTATTTTTAATAAAAACTTATATTAACCAGACAGAAAACGTCGTATTCTGACACAAAAAACACAAAAAAACGAATTACGTTATAGACTTGACGAGAACGGCGTATCTAGGACTTTTATAGGACCCTTATAGGGTCAAAAAGTATCAGTTTGGATTAAAACAAATTATTTTTGTTGACTCTCAGTCTGAATTGTTCATCAGTTCAAAGAAAAACGGCTTATTTTAGACGATCTTTTGCTTTGAACAAGAAAACTTACGTCGAACAGACTAAAAACGTATTAATCTGGCATAAAAGAGCAATTTATGTATCACTTTGGATAAAGGCAGCTAATCCTATTCGTTTCATTGCTTAAAATAGACAAAATTGTTAATAAATCTATCAAAAACGCTGTATTCTAGCACAACATACTAATTACATTATAGTTTCGACGAGAATAGCTTATTTGGAATGATTCTATGCTTCCAAACGAGTAATTTTTTATTAAACAGATGCCAAACATCATGTTTTGTCCTATAAAGACATTTTATATTGCAGTTTGTATTAAAACAAAATATGTTCGTTGATTCTTTGTTAGAAGCAGCAAACCTAACATTAAAGAATCTGAAAACTTTGTATTCGGACACAAACCACCGAATTTTGTATCAGTTTAGACAAAAACGGTTGATTTTCGACAATATTTTTCTTTGAACAAGAAAACTTATATCAAACTGACTAAAAACGTCTTATTTTAGCACAAAACAAAAGATTTGCGTTATAGTCTTAACGAGAGCTGTTAATTTCAAACGGTTCTATGCTTTGAAACGAGTAAACTTTCACTGAACAGAGGAAAAACATCTTATTTCGCCTTTTAAAAACGATTCATGCTACAGTTTGGATAAAAACCAATTATTTTCGTTAATTCATTGTTACAAACAAGAAACCTTACATCAAAGTAACTGAAAACCCCTTATTCAGGCACAGAAATTCGAATTACGTTTCAGTCTGGACAAAAACTGCTTACTTTAGACGATCCTTTGTTTTGAATACAAAAACTTACATTAAAGATTAAAAACGTCTTATTCTGGCTGAAAACTGCAAATTATATATTACTCTAGATAAAAGCAATTTATCCTGATTACTCCTTTACTTAGAATAGAGTAAACTTGTATAAAAGTTAATGAAAACTTTAAATTTCGTCTCAAAGAAATAATTTACGTTATAGTTTTGACCAGCACTGTTTATTTCAAACGATTTTATGATTCGAAACTAATGAACTTTTATGGGGCAGATGCAAAACCACATATTGCCATATAAAGCGTTGTTTTAAAGCAAATTATTACCTTTTGCAACAAGAAATTTCACGTCAAAGAAACTGAAAACTTCGTATCCATGCACAAATAACGAATTACGTATCAGTTTAGGCAAATACAGCTTATTTTAAACGATTCCTTGCTATAAACAAGAAAAATTTTATCAAACATATTGAAAACGTCTTATTCTTGAAACTAAAAGCAAATTATGTATCAGTTTTAACAAAAGCGGATTACTCTGTTTGATTCTATGCTTAGAGTAGAGTAAACTACCATAAAACGTAATGAAAACTCTATATTCAAGCTCAAAAGAACAAATTACGTTATAGTTTTGACAAAAAAAAATTATTTCGGACGATTACATACTTCGAAGTAAGCAAACTTTAATTGAACAAGTGCAAAAGCTAATACTTTGCTTTAAAATAACGATTTATGTGGTAATATGGTATTTTGCATCTGTCCTATAAAAGTTTACTCGTTTCGCTCCATTGAATCATTCGAAATAAATTATTTTGACACAACAACAACGAAAATAATTTGTTTTTGTTTAAACTGTAACATGTCGTTTTTATAAAACGAACTAAGACGTTTGGCATCTGTTTAGTGAAAGTTTTCTCGTTTGGGGGCATAAAATCGTTTGAAATTAACAGTTCTGGTCAAAACTATAACGTAAATTGGACGTGAAATTTCTTGTTGCAAAAGGTAATAATTTGATTTAAAACAACGCTTTATATGGTAATATGTGGTGTTGCATCTGCCCCATAAAAGTTCATTAGTTTCGAATCATAAATTCGTTTGAAATAAACAGTGCTGGTCAAAACTATAACGCAAATTATTTCTTTGAGACGAAATTTAAAGTTTTCATTAAATTTTATACAAGTCTACACTATTCTAAGTAAAGGAGTAATCAGGATAAATTGCTTTTATCTAGAGTAATATATAATTTGCAGTTTTCAGCCAGAATAAGACGTTTTTAATCTTTTTAATGTAAGTTTTTGTATTCAAAACAAAGGATCGTTTAAAGTAAGCAGTTTTTGTCCAGACTGAAACGTAATTCGAATTTCTGTGCCTGAATAAGGGGTTTTCAGTTACTTTGATGTAAGGTTTCTTGTTTGTAACAATGAATTAACGAAAATAATTGGTTTTTATCCAAACTGTGGCATGAATCGTTTTTAAAAGGCGAAATAAGATGTTTTTCCTCTGTTCAGTGAAAGTTTACTTGTTTCAAAGCATAGAACCGTTTGAAATTAACAGCTCTCGTTAAGACTATAACGCAAATCTTTTGTTTTGTGCTAAAATAAGACGTTTTTAGTCAGTTTGATATAAGTTTTCTTGTTCAAAGCAAAATATTGTCGAAAATCAACCGTTTTTGTCTAAACTGATACAAAATTCGGTGACTTGTGTCCGAATACAAAGTTTTCAGATTCTTTAATGTTAGGTCTGCTGCTTCTAACAAAGAATCAACGAACATATTGTGTTTTAATACAAACTGCAATATAAAATGTCTTTATAGGACAAAACATGATGTTTGGCATCTGTTTAATAAAAATTTACTCGTTTGGAAGCATAGAATCATTCCAAATAAGCTATTCTCGTCGAAACTATAATGTAATTAGTATTTTGTGCTAGAATACAGCGTTCTTGTTAGATTTATTAACAATTTTGTCTATTTTAAGCAATAAAACGAATAGGATTAGCTGCCTTTATCCAAAGTGATACATAAATTGCTCTTTTATGCCAGATTAATACGTTTTTAGTCTGTTCGATGTAAGTTTTCTTGTTCAAAGCAAAAGATCGTCTAAAATAGCCGTTTTTGTTTGAACTGATGAACAATTCAGACTGAGAGTCAACAAAAATAATTTGTTTTAATCCAAAATGATACTTTTTGACTAAGAGTCCTATAAGAGTCCTAGATACGCCGTTCTCGTCAAGTCTATAACGTAATTCGTTTTTTTGTGTCAGAATACGACGTTTTCTGTCTGTTTAATATAAGTTTTTAATAATAATAATAATAATAATAAAAATAATAATAATAATAATAATAATAATAATAATAATAATAATAATAACAATAATAATAATAATAATAATAATAATAATAATAATAATAATAATAATAATAATAATAATAATAATAATAATAATAATAATAATAATTATAATAGTAATAATAATAATAATAATAAAAATAATAATAGTAATAAAAGTAAGCTTAGTTTTCTAAGCAAAAATGAAGCTTATTTTGTGTTATATGAGCGTTTTCTCATTTCTATGCAAGAAATCATCTGTGATCAGTGTTTTTAGGCAAGAAATTGTATAAAATTTATAACTCATTTTAAAACTGGTATAAAAACATTTACTATACAAAAGTTAATAATAATAATAATAATAATAATAATAATAATAATAATAATAGTAATAGTAACAAAAGTAATAATAATAATAATACTTTTAATAAGAAAAAATGAAGCTTATTTTGTGTGTTACATGAGGGTTTTCTCATTTCTATGCAAAAGATCATGTGTGATCTGTGTTTTTAGGCAATCTAAGCCATTTTATAGTGTTTAGGCAAGAAATTTTGTAAAATAAATCACTCATTTTAAAACTGGTATAAAAACATTTACTATACAAAAGTTATAATCGGTTTTTAATAATAATAATAATATTAACAATAATAATAATAATAATAATAATAATAATAATAATAATAATAATAATAATAAAAATAATAGTAATAAAAGTAAGCTTAGTTTTCTAAGCAAAAATGAAGCTTATTTTGTGTGTTATATGAGCGTTTTCTCATTTCTATGCAAGAGATCATCTGTGATCTGTGTTTTTAGGCAAGAAATTGAATAAAATTAATAACTCATTTTAAAACTGGTATAAAAACATTTACTATACAAAAGTTAATAATAATAATAGTATTAATGATAATAATACTTATAATAATGAATTTCTTTCTAAATAAAAGCTTAGTTTTTCTAAGCAAAAATAAAGCTTATTTTGTGTTATCTGAGCGTTTTCTCATTTCTATGCAAGAGATCATCTGTGATCTGTGTTTTTAGGCAAGAAATTGTCTAAAATTAATAACTCATTTTAAAACTGGTATAAAAACATTTACTATACAAAAGTTATAATCGGTTTTTAATAATAATAATATTAACAATAATAATAATAATAATAGTAATAATAATAATAAAAATAATAGTAATAATAATAATAATAATAAAAATAATAATAATAGTAGTAATAAAAGTAAGCTTAGTTTTCTAAGCAAAAATAAAGCTTATTTTGTGTTATATGAGCGTTTTCTCATTTCTATGCAAGAGATCATCTGTGATCTGTGTTTTTAGGCAAGAAATTGAATAAAATTAATAACTCATTTTAAAACTGGTATAAAAACATTTACTATTCAAAAGTTAATAATAATAATAAAATTAATAATTATAATAATAATAATAACAATAATAATAATAATAATAATAATAGTAATAGTAACAAAAGTAATAATAATAATAATACTTTTAATAAGGAAAAATGGAGCTTATTTTGTGTGTTACATGAGCGTTTTCTCATTTCTATGCAAAAGATCATGTGTGATCTGTGTTTTTAGGCAATCTAAGCCATTTTATAGTTTTTAATATTTAACAAAAATTTGCTTTAAAATAAAATGTTTGAAAAACTGAAATTAAACTAAATTAATTGTGTCTAACACTTTAGTAGAGGAAAAAAGGGAAGACATAAAAGTCACTAAAGTCTTAGAGTTGTCTTTAGTCGTCATATTAATAACAATAACATTTATAATAACAATACTAGTAGTACTAAATTTGCTTATATGGAAGCGCGTAATTAAGATAACAGTTTTTTTGTTTTTTGCTTATATCTCGAAAACAGATACTCCTATCAATTTTTACCTTTTCACCAAAATTAAAGGTGATAAAATTTCCTACAAAATAGTTATTTGCATTTTTCATGTAGAACTAACCATAAGCGAGATATAAGTTTGAAAATAATTAATAATTAAAAAAAAATGTGTTTTAACAAAAAATGTCTTGTGATTTAAAATACACTTAATTTATTGGGTCTAATACTTAATTAGAAGAAAAAGGAGGTGACAGTAAATGCTGCATTTTCGTCTTCGTCTCAAACATTGAAAAGTTATTTACATTTTTCTTGTAGGACCAAGCATAAACGAGTTATAGAGTTGGACATAAATATTATTTAACAAAAATTTGCTTTAAAATAAAATGCTTGGAAACCGGAATTAAACTAAATTAATTGTGTCTAACACTTTAGTAGAGGAAAAAGGAGAAGACATAAAAGTCACTAAATGTTTCAGAGTCGTCTTTAGTCGTCATATTAATAACAATAACATTAATAATAATAATACTAAAAGTACTAAATTTGCTTATATGCAAACGCTTAATTAAGGTAACAGTTTTTTGGTTTCTTGCTTATATCTCGAAAACAGTTACTCCTATCAATTTTTATCTTTTTTTCAAAATTAAAGCTGATAAAATTTCCTACAAAATAGTTATTTGCATTTTTTTGTAGGACCAACCATAAGCGAGTTATAGAGTTGGATATAAATAATCTTTAACAAAAATTTGCTTTAAAATAAAATGTTTGAAAAACCGATATTAAACTAAATTAATTGGGTCTAACATTTTAGTAGAGAAAAAAGGAGAAGACATAAAAGTCACCAAAGTCTTCAGAGTTGTTTTTAGTACAAAATTTGCTTATATGCAAGCGCTTAATTAAGGTAACAGTTTTTTGGTTTCTTGCTTATATCTCGAAAACAGTTACTCCAATCAATTTTTATCTTTTTACTAAAATTAAAGCTGATAAAATTTCTTACAAAATAGTAGTTTGCATTTTTCATGCAGGACTAACCATAAGCGAGATATAAGTTTGAAAATAATTAATATTTAAAAAAAAGTGCTTTAACAGAAAATGCCTTGTGATTTAAAATACACTTAATTTAGTTGGCAAGCGCTTAATTAAGGTAACAGTTTTTTGGTTTCTTGCTTATATCTCGAAAACAGTTACTCCTATCAATTTTTATCTTTTTACTAAAATTAAAGCTGATAAAATTTTCTACAAAATAGTTATTTGCATTTTTCATGTAGGACTAACCATAAGCGAGATATAAGTTTGAAAATAATTAAAATTAAAAAAAAAGTGCTTCAACAGAAAATGTCTTGTTAATTTATTGGGTCCAATACTTTATTAGAAGAAAAAAGAGGTGACAGAAAGGTCACTGAAATCTTTAGTGTCGTTTGTAAATGCTGCATTTTCGTCATCGTCTTAAACATTGAAAACTGAATTACATTTTTGTTCAGTAACAGTTACAGTTTTCTTATTGGTTTTTTGCTTATATCTCGAAAACTGTTACTCCTATCAATTTTTATTTTTCTCTCAAAATTAAAGCTGATAAAATTTCCTACAAAATCGTTATTTGCATTTTTCTTGTAGGACCAACCATAAGCGAGTTATAGAGTTGGATATAAATAATATTTAACAAAAATTTGCTTTAAAATAAAATGTTTAAAAAACTGAAATTAAACTAAATTAATTGTGTCTAACACTTTAGTAGAGGAAAAAGGAGGAGACATAAAAGTCAATAAAGTCTTAGAGTTGTCTTTAGTCGTCATATTAATAACAATAACATTAATAATAACAATACTAGTAGTACTAAATTTGCTTATATGCAAGCGCTTAATTAAGGTAACAGTTTTTTTGTTTTTTGCTTATATCTCGAAAACAGTTACTTCTATCAATTTTTATCTTTCATTCAAAATTAAAGCTGATAAAATTTCTTACAAAATAGTTGTTTGCATTTTTCTTGTAGGACCAACCATAAGCGAGTTATAGAGTTGGATATAATTAATATTTAACAAAAATTTGCTTTAAAGTAAAATGTTTGAAAAACTGAAATTAAACTAAATTAAACTAACACTTTAGTAGAGGAAAAAGAAGATGACATAAAAGTCACAGAAGTTTTTAGAGTCGTTTGTAAATGCTGCATTTTCGTCTTCGACGACAGTTACTGAACAAAAATGTAATTCATTTTTCAATGTTTGAGACGAAGACGAAAATGCAGCATTTACTGTCACCTCCTTTTTCTTCTAATTAAGTATTGGACCCAATAAATTAAGTGTATTTTAAATCACAAGACATTTTTTGTTAAAACACAATTTTTTTTAATTATTAATTATTTTCAAACTTATATCTCGCTTATGGTTAGTTCTACATGAAAAATGCAAATAACTATTTTGTAGGAAATTTTATCACCTTTAATTTTAGTGAAAAGGTAAAAATTGATAGGAGTATCTGTTTTCGAGATATAAGCAAAAAACAAAAAAACTGTTATCCTAATTACGCACTTGCATATAAGCAAATTTAGTACTACTAGTATTGTTATTATAAATGTTATTGTTATTAATATGACGACTAAAGACAACTCTAAGACTTTAGTGACTTTTATGTCTTCTCTTTTTTCCTCTACTAAAGTGTTAGACACAATTAATTTAGTTTAATTTCAGTTTTTCAAACATTTCATTTTAAAGCAAATTTTTGTTAAATATTAAAAACTATAAAATGGCTTAGATTGCCTAAAAACACAAATCACATATGATCTTTTGCATAGAAATGAGAAAACGCTCATGTAACACAAAATAAGCTCCATTTTTCCTTATTAAAAGTATTATTATTATTATTACTTTTGTTACTATTACTATTATTATTATTATTATTATTATTATTGTTAATATTATTATTATAATAATAATTATTATTATTATTATTATAATTATTATTATTATTATTAACTTTTGAATAGTAAATGTTTTTATACCAGTTTTAAAATGAGTTATTAATTTTAGACAATTTCTTGCCTAAAAACACAGATCACAGATGATTTCTTGCATAGAAATGAGAAAACACTCATATAACACACAAAATAAACTTCATTTTTGCTTAGAAAACTAAGCTTACTTTTATTACTATTATTATTATTATTGTTATTATTATTATTATTATTATTATTATTATTATTATTATTATTATTATTATTATTATTATTATTATTATTATTATTAATATTATTATTATTAAAAACCGCTTATAACTTTTGTATAGTAAATGTTTTTATACCAGTTTTAAAATGAGATTAATTTTAGACAATTTCTTGCCTAAAAACACAGATCACAGATGATCTCTTGCATAGAAATGAGAAAACGCTCAGATAACACAAAATAAGCTTCATTTTTGCTTAGAAAAACTAAGCTTTAATTTAGAAAGAAATTTATTATTATAAGTATTATTATTATTATTACTATTATTATTATTAACTTTTGTATAGTAAATGTTTTTATACCAGTTTTAAAATGAGTTATTAATTTTATTCAATTTCTTGCCTAAAAACACAGATCACAGATGATCTCTTGCATAGAAATGAGAAAACGCTCATATAAGACACAAACTAAGCTTCATTTTTGCTTAGAAAAGTAAGCTTACTTTTATTACTATTATTTTTATTTATATTATTATTATTATTATTATTATTATTATTATTATTATTATTATTATTATTGTTAATATTATTATTATTATTAAAAACCGATTATAACTTTTGTATAGTAAATGTTTTTATACCAGTTTTAAAATGAGTGATTTATTTTACACAATTTCTTGCCTAAAAACTATAAAATGGCTTAGATTGCCTAAAAACACAGATCACACATGATCTTTTGCTTAGAAATGAGAAAACGCTCCTGTAACACACAAAATAAGCTTCATTTTTCCTTATTAAAAGTATTATTATTATTATTACTTTTGTTACTATTACTATTATTATTATTATTATTATTATTATTATTATTATTTTTATTATTAACTTTTGTATAGTAAATGTTTTTATCTACGATCATCAAATAATATAACCATTACTGTTGTGAAAGTTCCACTGTAAATTTTCATTTTATCCATCGGCAAATTAAAAGAAGTCTCTGATTGGTTTTCACCCATGGGTAAAATTGACAGAATTTTTTATCCATTGGGATTGGGACCAATCAAAATTGAAAATATTGGAATTTTATCTTTTCCACCACTTTTATGTTGGCAATTGTGTGCCGTAACCGCAGCAATATAACCAAACAAGCCAAATCAGCTGACAACAAAAACAAACAGCTAATTATTTAGTCGGAACTAGTAGTGAAATCTGTGATTGTTCAAGCAGTTTTTTGTGACAGAAAGTTATTTAAAATGTTGGAAGAAGAGAATGAAATGACCTGCACGCCACCTGACATTCGCAATATCGCAACGAGTGCAATAGAAAATCTTCTACCACAAAAATCGCGGCACAAATATGAGTGTGTTTATGAAAGGTTTTTAAAATGGCGCGCAGAAAAAAATACAACTTCTTTTTCTGAAAATATTATATTAAGTTATTTTGTGATGCTTGCAGAAAAGTATTCATCTTCTTCTCTTTGGAGTTACTACTCAATGCTTAAAAGTACGTTAGTCATTCGTCACGATATACATATTGAGAACTATAAAAAAATTCAAGCATTTTTAAAGCGCAAATCTGAGACATACAAACCTAAAAAACCGAAAACTTTATCTTCTGAAAATATAAAGGAGTTTATCGAGAAAGCACCAGATGAAAAATATCTTGTAACGAAGGTAAAAAACACAAACTGTTATATACAAATTATTAAATACCTGCATTTCATCAAGGTGGCTGTAATAATGGGTATAATGGGTGCCTGCAGATCTCAAGAATTGCATGCAATGAAACTAGAGCACATCGAAGATTTAGATCGAGCTTTGCTTGTCAAAATTCCCGATACCAAAACAAAAGTTTCTAGGAGTTTTACAGTAACGGGAGAATATTACTATATTTGCAAAAAATATATGAATCTTCGTCCAACCAATATACAATGTTCATCTTTTTTCTTGAATTTTCAAAATAATAAGTGTACATCGCAAAAAATAGGTATTAACAAGCTAGCTGCCATGCCGAAGAGTGTTGCTACTTTTTTGAATCTTCAAAATCCTCAGTTATATACAGGTCATTGCCTACGGAGATCATCTGCCACACTTTTGGTTGATGGAGGTGCTGATATTACCACCCTCAAGCGACATGGGGCATGGCGGGGTCAACAAACGTGGCTAAGGAGTACATAGATAACAACTTAAACAATAAACTTCAAATAAGTAATACAATTTTAAGAGAAGTTAACAGACCGTGTACAAGCACATCTGTTAGTAATGTTCAATGTACAACTACAAAAGTTGACAGTACCACAGCTGTAACCAAGAATAATTGCGAAATTAATCTTGGCAAGGATCCTCCTTTTACTTTCAATAATTGTTCTAACTTTACCATTAACATTTATAATAAAAATGACAATGTAACTAACTAATATATTCATATCCAAAAGTATTAAAATTAACCAACTAAAAATGTATTTTTCTTTTTGGTTATTTAATCGTAGATAAAATTATAGTTTAATGTTCAAAAGAATTAAAATTAATCAACTAAGAATTTATTTTAATTCGTGTTTTTTTTTTTTTGGTTATTTGATCGTAGATAAAGTATAGTATTATACTTGCAAGTAAAGATTTTTATCCACTCAAATGATTACATGCACTCGCTTTCGGCTCGTGCAGCAAACTTCATTTTTGTGGATAAAAACCTTCTTTACTTGCTCGTGTAATAATATACTATTATACCAGTTTTAAAATGAGTTATTAATTTTAGACAATTTCTTGCCTAAAAACACAGATCACAGATGATTTCTTGCATAGAAATGAGAAAACGCTCATATAACACAAAATAAGCTTTATTTTTGCTTAGAAAACTAAGCTTACTTTTATTACTATTATTATTCTTATTATTATTATTATTATTATTATTACTATTATTATTATTATTATTATTATTATTATTATTATTATTATTATTATCATTATTATTATTTTTATTATTATTATTATTATTATTTTTAATAAAAACTTATATTAAACAGACAGAAAACGTCGTATTCTGACACAAAAAAACGAATTACGTTATAGACTTGACGAGAACGGCGTATCTAGGACTCTTATAGGACTCTTATAGGGTCAAAAAGTATCAGTTTGGATTAAAACAAATTATTTTTGTTGACTCTCAGTCTGAATTGTTCATCAGTTCAAACAAAAACGGCTTATTTTAGACGATCGTTTGCTTTGAACAAGAAAACTTACATCGAACAGACTAAAAACGTATTATTCTGGCATAAAAGAGCAATTTATGTATCACTTTGGATAAAGGCAGCTAATCCTATTGGTTTTATTGCCTAAAATAGACAAAATTGTTAAAAAATCTAACAAAAACGCTGTATTCTAGCACAAAATACTAATTACATTATAGTTTTGACGAGAATACCTTATTTGGAATGATTCTATGCTTCCAAACGAGTAAATTTTTATTAAACAGATGCCAAACATCATGTTTTGTCCTATAAAGACATTTTATATTGCAGTTTGTATTAAAACAAAATATTTTAGTTGATTCTTTGTTAGATGCAGCAAACCTAACATTAAAGAATCTGAAAACTTTGTATTCGGACACAAACCACCGAATTTTGTATCAGTTTAGACAAAAACGGTTGATTTTCGACAATATTTTGCTTTCAACAAGAAAACTTACATCAAACTGACTAAAAACGTCTTCTTTTAGCACAAAACAAAAGATTTGCGTTATAGTCTTAAAGCTGATTCATACCACAGTTTGGATAAAAACCAATTATTTTTGTTAATTCATTGTTAAAAACAAGAAACCTTACATCAAAGAAACTGAAAACCCCTTATTCAGGCACAGAAATTCGAATTACGTTTCAGTTTAGACAAAAACTGCTTATTTTAGACGATCCTTTGTTTTGAACACGAAAACTTACATTAAAAAGATTAAAAACGTCTTATTCTGGCTGAAAACTGCAAATTATATATTACTCTAGATAAAAGCAATTTATCCTGATTACTCCTTTGCTTAGAATAGAGCAAACTTGTATAAAACTTAATGAAAACTTTAAATTTCGTGTCAAAGAAATAATTTACGTTATAGTTTTGACCAGCACTGTTTATTTCAAACGAATTTATGATTCGAAACTAATGAACTTTTATGGGGCAGATGCAAAACCACATATTACCATATAAAGCGTTGTTTTAAAGCAAAGTATTACCTTTTGCAACAAGAAATTTCACGTCAAAGAAACTGAAAACTTCGTATCCATGCATAAATATCGAATTACGTATCAGTTTAGGCAAATACAGCTTATTGTAAACGATTCCTTGCTATAAACAAGAAAAATTTTATCAAGCATATTGAAAACGTCTTATTCTCGAAAATAAGAGCAAATTATGTATCAGTTTTAACAAAAGCGGATTACTCTGTTTGATTCTATGCTTAGAGTAGAGTAAACTACTTTAAAACGTAATGAAAACTCTATATTCAAGCTCAAAAGAACAAATTACGTTATAGTTTTGACAAAAAAAAAATATTCCGGACGATTACATACTTCGAAGTAAGCAAACTTTAATTGAACAAGTGCAAAAGCTAATACTTTGCTCGAAAATAACGATTTATGTGGTAATATGGTATTTTGCATCTGTCCTATAAAAGTTTACTCGTTTCGCTCCATTGAATCATTCGAAATAAATTATTTTAACACAACAACAACGAAAATAATTTGTTTTTGTTTAAACTGTATCATAAGTCGCTTTTATAAAACGAACTAAGACGTTTGGCATTTGTTTAGTGAAAGTTTTCTCGTTTGGGAGCATAAAATCGTTTGAAATTAACAGTTCTGGTCAAAACTATAACGTAAATTATTTCAGTTTCTTTGACGTGAAATTTCTTGTTGCAAAAGGTAATACTTTGCTTTAAAACAACGCTTTATATGGTAATATGTAGTTTTGCATCTGCCCCATAAAAGTTCATTAGTTTCGAATCTTAAATTCGTTTGAAATAAACAGTGCTGGTCAAAACTATAACGTAAATTATTTCTTTGAGACGAAATTTAAAGTTTTCATTAAGTTTTATACAAGTTTGCTCTATTCTAAGCAAAGGAGTAATCAGGATAAACTGCTTTTGTCCAAAGTAATACATAATTTGCAGTTTTGAGCCAGAATAAGACGTTTTTAATCTTTTTAATGTAAGTTTTCGTATTCAAAAGAAAGAATCGTCTAAAATAAGCAATTTGTGTCTAGACTGAAACGTAATTTGATTTTCTGGGCCTGAATAAGAGGTTTTCAGTTTCTTTGATGTAAGGTTTTTTGTTTGTACAATGAATAAACGAAAATCATTGGTTTTAATCCAAACTGTGACATAAATCGTTTTCTAAAGGCGAAATCAGACGTTTTGCCTCTGTTCAGTGAAAGTATACTGGTTTCAAAGCATAGAATCGTTTGAAATTAACAGTTCTCGTCAAGACTATAACGCAAATCTGTGATACAAAGAAATAATTTACGTTATAGTTTTGACCAGAACTGTTAATTTCAAACAATTTTATGCCCCCAAACGAGAAAACTTTCACTAAACAAATGCCAAACGTCTTAGTTCGTTTTATAAAAGCGACTTATGATACAGTTTAAACAAAAACAAATTATTTTCGTTGTTGTTGTGTTAAAATAATTTATTTCGAATGATTCAATGGAGCGAAACGAGTAAACTTTTATAGGACAGATGCAAAATACCATATTACCACATAAATCGTTATTTTAAAGCAAAGTATTAGCTTTTGCACTTGTTTAATTAAAGTTTGCTTACTTCGATGTATGTAATCGTCCGGAATATTTTTTTTTGTCAAAACTATAACGTAATTTGTTCTTTTGAGCTTGAATATAGAGTTTTCATTTCGTTTTAAAGTAGTTTACTCTACTCTAAGCATAGAATCAAACAGAGTAATCCGCTTTTGTTAAAACTGATACATAATTTGCTCTTATTTTCGAGAATAAGACGTTTTCAATATGCTTGATAAAATTTTTCTTGTTTATAGCAAGGAATCGTTTAAAATATGCTGTATTTGCCTAAACTGATACGTAATTCGATATTTATGCATGGATACGAAGTTTTCAGTTTCTTTGAAATTTTTTGTTGCAAAAGGTAATACTTTGCTTTAAAACAACGCTTTATATGGTAATATGTGGTTTTGCATCTGCCCCATAAAAGTTCATTAGTTTCGAATCATAAATTCGTTTGAAATAAACAGTGCTGGTCAAAACTATAACGTAAATTATTCCTTTGAGACAAAATTTAAAGTTTTAATTAAGTTTTATAAAAGTTTGCTCTATTCTAAGCAAAGGAGTAATCAGGATAAATTGCTTTTATCTAGAGTAATATATAATTTGCAGTTTTCAGCCAGAATAAGACGTTTTTAATCTTTTTAATGTAAGTTTTCGTGTTCAAAACAAAGGATCGTCTAAAATAAGTAGTTTTTGTCCAGACCGAAACGTAATTCGAATTTCTGTGCCTGAATAAGGGGTTTTCAGTTTCATTGATGTAAGGTTTCTTGTTTGTAACAATGAATTAACAAAAATAATTGGTTTTTATCCAAACTGTGGCATGAATCGTTTTTAAAAGGCGAAATTTTTTTCCTCTGTTCAGTGAAAGTTTACTCGTTTCAAAGCACAGAACCGTTTGAAATTAACAGCTCTCGTTAAGACTATAACGCAAATCTTTTGTTTTGTGCTAAAATAAAACGTTTTTGGTCAGTTTGATGTAAGTTTTTTTGTTGAAAGCAAAATATTGTCGAAAATCAACCGTTTTTGTCTAAACTGATACAAAATTCGGTGGTTTGTGTCCGAATACAAAGTTTTCAGATTCTGTAATGTTAGGTTTGCTGCTTCTAACAAAGAATCAACGAAAATATTTTGTTTTAATACAAACTGCAATATAAAATGTCTTTATAGGACAAAACATGATGTTTGGCATCTGTTTAATAAAAATTTACTTGTTTGGAAGCATAGAATCATTCCAAATAAGGTATTCTCGTCAAAACTATAATGTAATTAGTATTTTGTGCTAGAATACAGCGTTTTTGTTAGATTTTTTAACAATTTTGTCTATTTTAGGCAATGAAACGAATAGGATTAGCTGCCTTTATCCAAAGTGATACATAAATTGCTCTTTTATGCCAGATTAATACGTTTTTAGTCTGTTCGATGTAAGTTTTCTTGTTCAAAGCAAAAGATCGTCTAAAATAAGCCGTTTTTGTTTGAACTGATGAACAATTCAGACTGAGAGTCAACAAAAATAATTTGTTTTAATCCAAACTGATACTTTTTGACCCTATAAGAGTCCTATAAGAGTCCGAGATACGCCGTTCTCGTCAAGTCTATAACGTAATTCGTTTTTTTGTCAGAATACGACGTTTTCTGTCTGTTTAATATAAGTTTTTAATAATAATAATAATAATAATAATAATAATAATAATAATAATAATAATAATAAAAATAATACTAGTAATAAAGTAAGCTTAGTTTTCTAAGCAAAAATGAAGCTTATTTTGAGTGTTATGAGCGTTTTCTCATTTCTATGGAAGAAATCATCTGTGATCTGTGTTTTTAGGCAAGAAATTGTCTAAAATTAATAACTCAATTCAGAACTGGTATAAAAACATTTACTATACAAATGTTAATAATAATAATAATAATAATAATAATAATAATAATAATAATAGTAATAATAATAATAATAATAATAAAAATAATAATAATAGTAATAAAAGTAAGCTTAGTTTTCTAAGCAAAAATCAAGCTTATTTTGTGTGTTATATGAGCGTTTTCTCATTTCTATGCAAGAGATCATCTGTGATCTGTGTTTTTAGGCAAGAAATTGTCTAAAATTAATAACTCATTTTAAAACTGGTATAAAAATATTTACTATACAAAAGTTATAATCGGTTTTTAATAATAATAATAATAATAATAATAATAATAATAATAATAATAATAATAATAATAATAATAATAATAATAATAATAATAATAATAATAATAATAATAATAATAATAATAATAAAAATAATACTAGTAATAAAAGTAAGCTTAGTTTTCTAAGCAAAAATGAAGCTTATTTTGAGTGTTATGAGCGTTTTCTCATTTCTATGGAAGAAATCATCTGTGATCTGTGTTTTTAGGCAAGAAATTGTCTAAAATTAATAACTCAATTCAAAACTGGTATAAAAACATTTACTATACAAAAGTTAATAATAATAATAATAATAATAATAATAATAATAGTAATAATAATAATAATAATAATAAAAATAATAATAATAGTAATAAAAGTAAGCTTAGTTTTCTAAGCAAAAATCAAGCTTATTTTGTGTGTTATATGAGCGTTTTCTCATTTCTATGCAAGAGATCATCTGTGATCTGTGTTTTTAGGCAAGAAATTGTCTAAAATTAATAACTCATTTTAAAACTGGTATAAAAATATTTACTATACAAAAGTTATAATCGGTTTTTAATAATAATAATAATAATAATAATAATAATAATAATAATAATAATAATAATAATAATAATAATAATAATAATAATAATAATAATAATAATAATAATAATAATAATAATAATAATAATAATAATAATAATAATAAAAATAATAATAGTAATAAAAGTAAGCTTAGTTTTCTAAGCAAAAATGAAGCTTATTTTGAGTGTTATGAGCGTTTTCTCATTTCTATGGAAGAAATCATCTGTGATCTGTGTTTTTAGGCAAGAAATTGTCTAAAATTAATAACTCATTTTAAAACTGGTATAAAAACATTTACTATACAAAAGTTATAATCGGTTTTTAATAATAATAATAATAATAATAATAATAATAATAATAATAATAATAATAATAATAATAATAATAATAATAATAATAATAATAATAATAATAATAATAATAATAATAATAATAATAATAATAATAATAATAATAATAATACTTTTAATAAGGAAAAATGGAGCCTATTTTGTGTGTTACATGAGCGTTTTCTCATTTCTATGCAAAAGATCATGTGTGATCTGAGTTTTTAGGCAATCTAAGCCATTTTATAGTTTTTAATATTAAAAATTAATATTAAAATGTTTGAAAAACTGAAATTAAACTAAATTAATTGTGCCTAACACTTTAGTAGAGGAAAAAGGAGGAGACATAAAAGTCACAAAAGTCTTAGAGTTGTCTTTAGTCGTCATATTAATAACAATAACATTTATAATAACAATACTAGTAGTACTAAATTTGCTTATATGCAAGCGCTTAATTAAGGTAACAGTTTTTTTGTTTTTTGCTTATATCTCGAAAACAGTTACTTCTATCAATTTTTACTTTTTCACCAAAATTAAAGGTGATAAAATTTCCTACAAAATAGTTATTAGCATTTTTCATGTAGAACTAACCATAAGCGAGATATAAGTTAAATAATTAAAAAAAAGTGTTTTAACAGAAAATGTCTTGTGATTTAAAATACACTTAATTTATTGAGTCCAATACTTTATTAGGAGAAAAAGAAGGTGACATAAAAGTCACTGAAGTCTTCAGAGTCGTTTTTAAATGCTGCATTTTTGTCTTCGTCTCAAACATTGAAAACTGAATTACATTTTTGTTCAGTAACAGTTACAGTTTTCTTATTGTTTTTTTGCTTATATCTCGAAAACAGTTACTCCTATCAAATTTTATCTTTCTTTCAAAATTAAAGCTGATAAAATTTCCAACAAAATAGTTATTTACATTTTTCTTGTAGGACCAAGCATAAACGAGTTATAGAGTTGGATATAAATAATATGTAACAAAAATTTGCTTTAAAATAAAATGCTTGAAAAACCGAAATTAAACTAAATTAATTGGGTCTAACACTTTAGTATAGGAAAAAGGAGAAGACATAAAAGTCACTAAATGTTTCAGAGTCGTCTTTAGTCGTCATATTAATAACAATAACATTAATAATAATAATACTAATAGTACTAAATTTGCTTATATGCAAACGCTTAATTAAGGTAACAGTTTTTTGGTTTCTTGCTTGTATCTCGAAAACAGTTACTCCTATCAATTTTTATCTTTTATTCAAAAGTAAAGCTGATAAAATTTCCTACAAAATAGTTATTTGCATTTTTTTGTAGGACCAACCATAAGCGAGTTATAGAGTTGGATATAAATAATCTTTAACAAAAATTTGCTTTAAAATAAAATGTTTGAAAAACCGATATTAAACTAAATTAATTGGGTCTAACACATTAGTTGTGGAAAAAGGAGAAGACATAAAAGTCACCAAAGTCTTCAGAGTTGTTTTTAGTACTAAATTTGCTTATATGCAAGCGCTTAATTAAGGTAACAGTTTTTTGGTTTCTTGCTTATATCTCGAAAACAGTTACTCCTATCAATTTTTACCTTTTTACTAAAATTAAAGCTGATAATATTTCCTACAAAATAGTTATTTGCATTTTTCATGTAAAACTAACCATAAACGAGATATAAGTTTGAAAATAATTAATAATTAAAAAAAATGTGCTTTAACAGAAAATGTCTTGTAATTTAAAATACACTTAATTTATTGGGTCCAATACTTAATTAGAAGAAAAAAGAGGTGACAGTAAATGCTGCATTTTCGTCTTCGTCTTAAACATTGAAAACTAAATTACATTTTTGTTCAATAACTGTTACAGTTTTCACTTTGGTTTTTTGCTTATATCTCGAAAACATTTACTCCTATCAATTTTTATCTTTCTTTCAAAATTAAAGCTGATAAAATTTCCTACAAAATAGTTATTTGCATTTCTTTTGTAAGACCAACCATAAGCGAGTTATAGAGTTGGATATAAATAATCTTTAACAAAAATTTGCTTTAAAATATAATGTTTGAAAAACCGAAATTAAACTAAATTAATTGAGTCTAACACTTTAGTATAGGAAAAAGGAGAAGACATAAAAGTCACCAAAGTCTTCAGAGTCGTTTTTAGTCGTCATATTAATAACAATAACATTAATAATAATAATAATGCTGCATTTTCGTCTTCGTCTCAAACATTGAAAACTGAATTACATTTTTGTTCAGTAACAGTTACAGTTTTCTTATTGGTTTTTTGCTTATATCTCGAAAACAGTTACTCCAATCAATTTTTATCTTTTTTTCAAAATTAAAGCTGATAAAATTTCCTACAAAATAGTTATTTGCATTTTTCTTGTAGGACCAACCATAAGCGAGTTATAGAGTTGGATATAAATAATATTTAACAAAAACTTGCTTTAAAATAAAATGTTTGAAAAACTAAAATTAAACTAAATTAATTGTGTCCAACACTTTAGTAGAGGAAAAAGGAGAAAACATAAATGTCACTAAAGGTTTCAGAGTCGTCTTTAGTCGTCATATTAATAACAATAACATTAATAATAATAATACTAATAGTACTAAATTTGCTTATATGCAAGCGCTTAATTTAGGTAACAGTTTTTTGGTTTCTAGCTTATATCTCGAAAACAGTTACTTCTATCAATTTTTATAATAATAATAATAATAATAATAATAATAAGCCTTTATTTACTACAGGAGAACCATTTACAGTAAATATATACAAAAACTTAGAACTACACTAATACTATACTAATGATAAAGACGAAACAATCTTCCGCCACGAATCATAGTTGATATCACCGTCTTTACATACATTATTAAATAGGGTAGTCATTAATACGATAGGAGACTTATCAGCTACATTGGTCCTTCTCGCTATAGGATAAAATGTCATGGCTTGTCTGGAGTTTAAACGTGGAACAGCAAAATTTAACATATTTAATAGCCAAGAACAGTCGATGTTATTATTAATTAAATTATACAGAAATTTAATTATAATACAAATACGGCGAAACTGTAAAGATTGGAGACCGAATCTATTCAAAAGCAAGTTCTGGTCATAGCCCCTTATAGGATAATTTCTATCTATTATAAAAACTAGGAATTTTAGGAATCGTCGCTGTATGTTTTCGAGTTGATCTATATGGATTTTATAAATCGGGTACCAAATAAGTGCGCCGTATTCTAGTTTGCTTCTAACTAACGAGAAGAATAGGGTCTTCATAACTGATAAGTTCTTAAAATCTCGACAATTTCTATAGATGAATCCATATGACTTAATCGCTCTAGCCGTAACATCCCTAATATGCTCACTGAATGCGAGTTCAGTATCGAAAATAACTCTCAAATCTTTAATAATAAAGGTACGATGCAGTGTTACGGACGAAATATCATATACAAATTCAAGGAATTCGCGCTTTTTAGTGTTACATTTGGATGGGTTTAGATAAAGGCGATTTTCATTACACCATTTCACTACTGCGTTAATATTGTTCTGTAAAGTGAGGCAGTCCTCTATAGATTTTATTTCTGTGTAAATTTTAAGATCATCGGCAAAGAGAAGTTTAGCGCATGTTGATAAAGAACCACATATATCATTAATGAAAAGCAAAAATAATAAGGGTCCAAGATTGGAACCTTGCGGCACACCCGAAGTTGCAACGTAACTATCCGAAATGTAGTTACGATATTTAACCCTTTGCTCTCGATTAGCAAGATAAGATTTTATTAGGGATAGCAAAGAACCGGAGAAACCATACTGATCAAGTTTTAACTATAACAGATGATGATCAATTTGATCAAATGCTTTTTTGAAGTCCATATAAATGACATCAACCTGACCTTTTCTGTCCAAAGCGTCAGATATGAACTGAGTAAAACAGGCTAGATTTGTAACAGTTGATCTTTTTTCAACAAATCCATGCTGCGAAAGTGATATAAATCTTTTTACAGAAGAATAGATGCGGTCGTAAATAATTGACTCAAAAACTTTCGAGAAATTACACAAGATTGAAATTGGCCTGTAGTTTTGAATTTGTGTTATATCACCCGTTTTGAAGACAGGACAAACGTGTGCTATTTTCCATATGTTAGGAAACGTCGAAGTTTGCAATATTAAATTAAAAATGTATACGAATGGTTTAGAAAAAATATGTGCACAATCCCTTAATAAAAAGCTGGGGATACCATCACAACCAGCAGTAAGTGTGTCTTTAGATCGCTTTAATACCCGGATTATTTCATGTTCATTAATCTCGTTTACAGTAATAAAACTATTTAGATTCGTCATCATCGAGAGACTATCTGAAGTCAATGTCATGTCAGAAAAAACACTTTTGAAGAATTTAGCGAAACTATTTACTATATCATTAGGATTTGATATTGCATTACCATTATGATACAACACACCCGAAATTCTAGAGTTACGCTTTTTAGCTTGAACAAAAGACCAGAATTTCTTTGGATCTTTGGAGATAGTGTTTTCCATGTGGCCGATGTATTGAGAATAGGCAGTAGTTATTAGGGATTTTGAAAGAGATCGAAGTTTCTTAAACTCTTCATAGAAATGCATATTTTTAGTTCGACGATATTTCTTTAAAATGTTAGATTTACGACGTAGACAATTGATAATGTCAGTGTTGAACCAAGTAGAAAATGTGCGGTAGTTTTTACGACAAAATAGTTTTGGAACAGATAACTCAAAACAATTGTAGAGGGTTTCATAAAAAACTCGACATGCCTCATTCACATCGCTAAACTTCTCCAGTTCGGACCAATCAACTACCTGTAAAGTAGTGTATAGACAATCAAAATTTGCTTTTTTAAAATTAAATGCGACGTGGTCCCTATTCATATAGAACTTATCAGGAGTTTTTGCTACAATATCGAGGGTAAACTCCAAACTCGGATGGAAAGGATCTTCAAGAACAAACGAGAAAGAGGACTTGCTAACGGCACAGTCCATGTTGGAAAAGATGAGATCCAATATATTATTCCTATTATTACGTATGTTATTAAATTGATTAAAATTATGAAAAGAAGCGAAGTGTTTGAGAGAAATACTAAAATTGTTTTTTGAAAATCCACTGAATAAAAGAGTGTTAAAGTCTCCTAAGAATAAAACATTGTCATTATTAATCTCGTCAAAATTATTAAGAAGATCAAAAAAATTGTCAAAATCACTAAAGGAAGTAGAAGGAGGAATGTAGACTACAAACACGAAGAGATGTTGATAACTTGTTACATTTATTTTTATTGCAACCAGATCAATAGCAGGAGAACTTCTACGACTAATATTAGATATATCGAGTTGACGACAGTTATATTTGTTATTAACTGCTATAAGCACACTACCACCTCTATGGATACCCAGGTGGCGGAGATCTCTGTCCCGACGAAAAACATAATAATTATCAGAAAACAATTCACCATCCAAGACGGTGTCATCTAACCAAGACTCAGTAATAACAATTAAATCAAATTCATCAGACGTAGATAAAAATGAATTAAAAAATGTAACTGATTTTGATTTTAATCCCCTAACATTTTGGTAGATGCCAAAATTACTAAAATTAAAGCTGATAAATTTTCCTACAAAATAGTTATTTGCATTTTTCATGTACGACTAACCATAAGCGAGACATAAGTTTGAAAATAATTAATATTTAAAACAAAAGTGCTTTAACAGAAAATGCCTTGTGATTTAAAATACACTTAATTTATTGGGTCCAATACTTTATTAGAAGAAAAAGGAGGTGACATAAAAGTCACTGAAGTCTTCAGAGTCGTTTTTAAATGCTGCATTTTCGTCTTCGTCTCAAACATTGAAAACTGAAATACATTTTTGTTCAGTAACAGTTACAGTTTTCTTATTGGTTTTTTGCTTATATCTCAAAAACAGTTACACCTATCAATATTTATCTTTCTTTCAAAATTAAAGCTGATAAAATTTCCAACAAAGTAATTATTTGCATTTTTCATGTAGGACCAAGCATAAGCGAGTTATAGAGATGACAATAAATAATATCTAACAAAAATTTGCTTTAAAATAAAATGTTTGAAAAACTGAAATTAAACTAAATTAATTGTGCCTAACACTTTAGTGGAGGAAAAAGGTGAAGACATAAAAGTCTCTAAAGGTTTCAGAATCGTCTTTTGTCGTCATATTAATAACAATAACATTAATAATAATAAAACTAATAGTACTAAATTTGCTTATATGCAAACGCTGCA